>NC_077234.1:62373205-62673205 GCF_027887165.1 Monodelphis domestica
CAATCTTTGCCTTATAAATATAATTCTTATTTTTTTTTAAATTTCAGCTGAAGTTGAATGTCATGTTGACTGGCATGGTCTATAAGAGGACATGTTCTACTACACAAGTCATTCTACTTCATGTCCTAAAACTGGGCATAGAGTATACAAGAGTGCTTAAATGCATACAAAGCCTTACAGACATTCATGTTTCATATGTTAGCTTTCCCCTTTTTTTCTTGGAACAATCCTTTATTCCTTTTTGAAAAACCTCAATAATGTTCTAGGGAAAAAGGTCCAGGATTGTGAAATCAATCCTGAGGCCAAAGTCATTTTCTGCAGCCCTTCATAAGTGATTTTGTCCCCTGGGTAGCATTTTATACAGCTGTTCCTCTGACGACCATGCCTATGCATGCTCCTTTTCTCATGTTTTTATGGGGTTCCTTAAAGAAAATGGCACCTCTTTCCCTTTATATGATTCCTGAATTCCTCACGATGATGAAGGTGAGTTCTTTGCTTATTTGTTTTGAACCTCAAAAGTTCCTTGAGACCATTCAGTGAGCTTTTGTCAGATTTTTTTTTTCTCCATCACTTACACTGACTTATAAAAAAGTTTCCATTTGGCACATGCATTACATTTAGGATTTAAACCTCAAAATAAATCATGATTTTGCAATATTGAAGATAGAAGTACATGACCTGACTTTGTAGTGTAAATCCTTATCCTAGGACTGGTTTGCCATTAGATTAAATTAGCTACTAAATTTCAATTTTAATTGAAATGATTATTAAAACTTGTAATGAACTACAAGTTCCTGGTAAATAGATTTTGGCTTCTTGGGCAAATGAATCAGAAGATATAATTCATGTGCATATACCCAGAAGTTTTGATTATTTGGTTTCTGCGTTTATTTTTTTGTGCTATTTTATTCCAGTAAATTTTCCCAAAGAATGTTCCATGTATAAAGAATTTTAACATTTCAAGTTTAGTATCCCTCTTGTGAAATAGCCAATGATGTTTGCATTTCTCTTTAAAGGCAAAAAATAAGCACAAAATGGCCGTGACTTTTGTAATAAAAATACCTCAAGATAGTTTGTTCCCACTTTCTTGAAATTTTAAATAGTAAAATAAATTTTATCTTCTCATATGGGATCCAAGGAGAGAATCTATTCCACTTTTCTATCTCCTATACCCTGACATGATTTAAATAAATCAATTCAGCGAGTTCAACTGTGTTTGACTATTTCATAGTCTTTAAAAGATATTACTCTAAAGCATTTGGACACAGAGTTCATCTACAAAGGAAGTAACACAACCAAAGACAGGCAGAGTTTGAGAAAGAAATTGATATGTTTTTTAAATTAACAAACCATATTTATAAGGGACTTAATGTTTTATGAAGTGGATTCCTTACAAGTCTAGAAAGTAAATAGCAGACATATAATCTCCCATTTTACAGATATGAAAACTGAGGTTTTGGGACATTAAATGACTTGCCCATGACCATGAAAGAAGAAGGAAAGTTTCAAACCTATTTCCTGATGTCAAGTGAAGCACTTTCTTTCTTTCGTATTATACTGTTTATTATCCACTACATTTAATATTGAATTAGTGGAAATCTAGGTGAGAAGTCCTACAAAAGAAATATAAGACATGTTGGCTGTCTAGGAGGCAATAGTTCCCCTTCAGAAAAAGCCAGACTGCCAGGCACCGAACAACAGAAAACAAAACTGGACACAATACAATGGATCTTTAAATTTCACTCTATTATCTGTAAATAGTATGAGAAATCAGGAAAAAAGGGAGATTAATGAAGTTCAATCTTCATGAAAAATGTTGAACTTGATTTAAGTCTTGAAGGATAAATATTTGGAAACAAAGAAAAAAAGAAAATTCAGTTGTTAAACATGAAGGCAACAAGATAGGTAAATAAAGGAGGAAGGAATAAGCACATGGTATCTTGTTGTGGTGGTGTTTGTTCAGTTGTTCAGTCATATCTGACTGTATTTATCATCATGAATCTATGGCATGTGTGCCAAAGATGGCATGCACAGACCTTTCTGTGGGCATGCAAGTAATTGCCCACAAGAATTAGTTACTAGAAAGGCAGAGGGACTCAGGTGGTGCTGCTCCCTTCCCCTTCTCCACCATGTCTCCCTGCCCCTTGGCCCAGCAACCCAATGGATTCACTTATTCCCTCAGTGGAGTGCCTGGGCCACTCCCCTCCCTTTTCCCCCAATCCTGTTTGAGATAAGGTCCAAGGGGCGGGACATATCAGACAGTCTGGGGAGGGTATGGGGCATGGTATGCAGTCTCTGAAAGGTTCGCCATCGCTGCTATAGACCATAGAATGCCGATACTGTCCATTGGATTTTCTTAACAAATGATGCATGCTTTGACATTTAATTCTCCAGTGGTTACCAGAGATTAAATGACTTGCCCAGGGTCACATATCTAGTTAGTATCGAAGGCTTAATTTGAATTCAGGTTTTCATGACTGAAAGTCCAGCTTAGTTCTATCCCCTGAACCATCACATTAATGCCTATTGGGCATTAATTGGCCCTCCTGATTTCTCTGAATATACTTTGTCTCTCTGTTTTTATTTCTCTCCCACTTTCTGCTTCTATAAAAAGACTAATATTATAACCATTCACCTCACAGAATTGCCATGAGTAAAGTAAGCTATCAAGTGATGGAAAAGTTATATATCTAGGTTATAGGACAATGATTTAGCATAGAGAAAGATTCTTATCATCTCAGGAAATAAAGGGATATGGTGGTAAAGGAGAATTCCACCTCAGATATTGGGGACCCTAGCATCAAGTTTTAGGGGTCTCCCAAGATCAAGGAAGACAATGTTTCTTTCAAAAAATAATTTTATTGATTCTTTTAAAAACATTTTTACACTGCCAAATTTCTCTGTGAATCCTTTGACTTCCCCCTTACAAAAAGTCTTCCCATATAACAAAGGACTTTTATTTTTAAGAACAGAAACAAGAAACAATCAATAAATAAAAATAAATCTGAAAATATATACAACATTCCATGTCTGCAAACCTCCCACCTCTACAAAGGAGAGAGAGAGAGAAGCTATGAAAGAATATACTTCTAATAAAGGTAGGTGATAAAAGTGTTAGGTCGTCATATCCTTTTAATGAAATTATAGGCAAAAGTAGACTTGGATTAGATCACTTTATAAGTTATAACTGATTTGGGCTTTAGGGCATTGATTTTTAAAAAATGTTTGCTAAGCAGAGTATTTCATAAGAGAATTTTGGTTAGGAAATTGGATTCGTACTATGGCAGTTTGCTCATAAAAGTTTCACACAATTAAAGACATTTATGCCAACATAAACATCACTCATAATAGTAATGGTTTGTGTTTAAAAATTAATATCTCAGGAAGTCAGGAGGGAGAGTTGACAAAGGAGGAGATAGTTTCAATAGATAAAAGCCATTTACTTTTAAACCATCTTGTACTGAGGGTCCAATTCTCTTCCACCTTATTTGTTTGTATCTCAAAAGGAAAGGAAGAAACAAGCATTTAAGTGCTCATTATGGGCCTGGAACTAGGTCCACACTTTAAAAATATCTCATTTGGTTCTCATAACTCTGAAAGGAGGTGCTATTATAATCTACATTTTTACAGATGAGAAAATTGAGGCAGAGGAAGGTGATTTTCCTAGTCATAGAGCTAGTAAGTATATGAGTCAAGATTTGAACTCATGTCTTCATGATTCCAGGCTTAGGGTTCTAACCACTGCACCACCTAGTTGCCCATGTTGCACTTGACTTGGAGTCAGAAAAACCTCTTTTAAGGTATTTTCTAGATCTTTGACCCTAGGCAAGATACTGATTCACTCTTAGCTTCAGTTTTTTTCCCCCTCTAAAATGGTGATAATCAATAGCACCTTCCTCTTAGGATTACTATGAAGATTAAAAGAGATAACATATATAAAGCCCTTTACAAAATTTAAAGTGCTCTATATTTATTCTTACATTATTATTGTCCATGTTTCAGATACTCATTTGAGCCTTTTTCACTTTTCTTTACATATTATCTCTCTTGGTGATCCTGCAGCTGATATAGATTTGATTTTCATATTTATAAAAAAATGTTTCTACCATTTATCTCCCCCCTAAATATAGCAAAGTATTGCCTTTCTTCTACCCAGTTGGAATCTCACTTTTAAATTCAACTTACCCAAAATAAGATATGTCCAGCCATTCATTTGGTTAAAAACCCACCCAATTCTTATATCATCTAGCCTCTATTTCTCCAGAAGAATAACATGAGATAGTTTGCCAAATGCTCAGCTAAAATCTTGATTAATGCTATTCAGTTACCCTATTTTAGTCTAAAATTCATCTACATAGGAATTGATGTTAGCCTGTCATATTTTCTTCTCAATCAAAACCTGCTGAAGTGTTGCAACTACCACATCCTTTTCTATATTTTTACTCAGCCATCTTTTCAACACTTTTGCCAGGAATCAGTCAAATTCACAGATGTATCATTTATAAAGTCCACTGAATCAATTAGGAAATATTCCTTGCCTCTGGGAATGACTAGACAAGGTGTGGCATATGATTGTGATGGAATACTACTGGCATGGAAGCAATGACAATCAGGTTTAATTCTGGGAAAAAAATGGAAAGACCTATATAAAATTATGAAGAGTGAAATAAATAGATCCATCCAACAGAACATTATATATAGCAACAGAAATATTGTTTGAAGAATTACTTCTGTATGTCCAACTCCAGAGGAAATAAAATGATAAATAGAAATAAATAAGACATAGCTTATACATGCATTTTTATCAAATGGTATCTTTTCTAATAAGGAAATGGGAGGGAGAAAGGGAATTAACAGGGTATTTTAATATAACAAATGACTAAAATCTTCAGTTCTCCAGCAGAGTACTATTCAGTTACTCGATTAACCCTTCTTAGTTGCCAACACAGAGAAGAATATATTTAGATAACATTCAGAGCACTAGAGTTGAAGTTTAGTGTGAAGCTTCTTATATAATCAACTTGATCTTCTACTTTCACATGGCAATCTAGAAGGCACTAAATCATCAGGGATGTAACGATTGAAGTTTCTTAGCATAAATCTTAAAGTACTTGTTCAGTTAGGATACCAGAATTCTTTACTTATGGCCATTTTTATTCTACACTAGTTCTTAATAGTAAACCACTCTTTCTTCTGCTCCTTTCTTTGCTATTACTCATACTTCCAATGCCCATTTCTCTGTTGTTACCTGTGTCAGGCTCTGAAAAATAACTTTATCTCTCTAGTCCTCATCTCTAAAACGAGGGGACAGGATCAAATTATCTCTAACATTCTCTGGATTTGATGCTATTTTGTTTGTATACATTTCAATTTGAAGATATATCAAAAAATCTCTCCTCCAGCAGACCTCATTAGAAATCTACCACCCTTGGCCTTTAAATTAGTTCCTAAAATTCCAGTGGTGTTTGTGAAAGTGTCAATTATAGAGAAGCAAGTGGAAAACATAGTTAACCCTACATTCCTGTGACTACTGATAACACTAAAGGATAATTAGTCATTTAGAGGAAAAGCTAAAAATAGAAGAAGCAGATTTTGAAAATCTGCTTCTGATTTTCCTGAAATACAACCCTTCCCTTGGCTACTGGAGAGACTCACTTCCCTCTGCTTCCATGATAGAAGAACAGAGTATGTATTTGGCAAACTCTGCAATATATTGTTGTATAAGCTTCATGAATCAAAAGACATATAAAAGGAAAAGAAACAACATGTAGGTACGGTTCTAATTAAGATAACCCTTGTGAAGCATCAATTCCAATGTGCAATATGTTTTTTGTTTGTTTGTTTTTCTGGCATGGCTGATATTGTGGTCAACCAAACACTAAAGGGATAGAATAAGAAATATGATATAAAATGTGCTACTTGCCTTTGGGTTCTGGGTGATTTATTCTCTAGTTCTAGTTCCCCAATTTTAATAGGCACATTTCTTTAAGAGTAAAGGGTGCAGAGGTGACATGTACCAACTCACCAAGTAAAGGAAGTCGTGACAGAACTAAGTCTATTATATCTCTGCTTTTTTTTTCTGCCATTCCTGCTCATAATCATTTCAACTTTTTTTCAAGATCTATTAAAACCTCCCCCAATGCACAATTGGACTAGTTTTCTCTTGATATTAACTAACTTCCCTATGTCTCAGCTGATTTTCCCATATGAAAGGAAAATATAACATGAAATTCACAAGTGTCTTATAATCTTGAAACATCATCCAAACAATGAGTTCCCTAGCTAATTAAGTCAATGTAGAATACTTGTGTACATAATTTAGGTAATTGCTTCCTACATATCTACCTTCCATTTGCTGATTATTTTGAAGGGAAAAATACTTTAAAAAAACTTTTTCTGCATATTCATGCAAAAGTCTATATTTTCAACTCTTTAGATGAAAACTTTTACTTTGTCCAAGTTAACATAATATGTTCATTTCTTAGGGCTGGTTCTCCTTATAAGAAATCTTTCTGTCTATCTTTCATGATAAGAGATTAATTGTTGTTGTTGTCAGTCCTTTTTCAAAGAAGACTAATAAAATCAACAGGTAAAGTCTTGATTTGTCATGAATAGGATAAAAGACCAGTGGCAAGACAAGTCAGGATGACTGATGGTGGTCCAAGGATTCAGCCAAGATATTGGCATCTTCAACATCTAACTAAGCTCTAAGAAACCCATTGTGCATGCTTCAGTTGCCTTCATGGAAGTTGGAACAAATTGTTCTCAGCTGCCCATTCCAAGGTGGCAAAAGTCTTCATGTGATTGGGTTAGGAATCCCACTAACTCAATGATGAGTTTGAAGCCTGTCAGTTACCCTCAACTTGGTTTATTCCATCTGGTGAGAAGGTTTTAATGGAGAATGTCCACTAAGCATGATAGAGTTGCTTAGTGAAGTCACAGGTGAGAGGTTAGTACATCCAACTGAAGGCTGATTATTGCATGAGATGCTGTGTTAAAATTGGCAAGATTTGTGTTTGAATTCTGTCTCATAAACTTACTATCTATGTGATGTTGGTCAAGTCACATAATCTTTACTCTGAGCCTCAGTTTTCTCATCAGTAAACTGGGAATTATGTCACTTACCTCAAAGGAGAAATTGTATATAAAGCACCTTGTAAAACATAAAGCTCTATATAAATATTAGCTATTATTCTTTGCTACAACCTCAACAGGAACTACCCAAGAGAAGATAATTACAAATAAGGAATATAGCACTTGATGAATCTTAAAATACCACATACATAAAAAACTATACACATATGTATATATATATATATATATATATATATATATATATATATATATATGAATGGCTACTCCTCTATCTCTTATAATGTTCAAAGTGTTTCCACATGCATGTTGATCTTCTGAAGAGACAAGGTAAGGCAAGCATTAGTTCTAGCTTACATATGAAAGAAAATGAACCTCAAAGTGCTTAATTTATTTATCTAAGATCTCTTCTTGAATAATTAATGAAAGCCAGGACTAGAATCCAAAGGTCTTAACTCCTAGATGAGTGCTTTTACCTCTAATTCAGTCTCAGACATTAACTAGCTATATAATCTGTGCAAATTACTTAACCTTTGTCTTACTCAGTTTTCTCATCTGTAAAATGTGAGCAATAATAGTACTTCCTTCCCAGTTGTGAAGATAAAACATAATATTCGTGAAATGCTTTACAAATCTTAAAACAATAAATAATGAATGATGATAATAGCTAGTATTTTATAGTGCTTTATATAATGAATCTGTGTCCCTATATCTCTAATTGACTTTGGTTTCTCCTCTCTGTAATGCTTGGGCAATTAGGAGGGAATGGTAGAAAGACAACTCACTGGATGTGGGTCAGTATAACTAGATTCTAGTTATCTGCTCTTAATATCACTATTTGTATGATGCTTCATAGGTGATTTAATTTCTCCAAATTTCCATTTTGTCAAAACACCATAACAAGAATTGTTGTGCCACCTACCTCGATGAATCATTGTAAGGATTAGTGTGGGAGATCTTAGGGAAGACAGTCTCACCCAGAATAAAGAAATTGCACCCAAACAGTGTAACTGGGTTAGAGAAATTTCTTTCTGTGAATAATAGGGCAGGCTTTCTCTAACCACTGCTGGTCTTTTCTCTTAGAAGGGTACTGCAAAAATAATGGATCCCAAGTCTTACTTAGCATTTGGAGAAGGAAACTTTGCACCCAATTTCCAATCTCAAGAAGGAACTAGTAAGTAAGAAGTCAGGAAGAAGAAAAAAGGAGCAAAGGTTAATAAGGAAGTTGGGGAGGGGGCACAGGGAAGTGAATTTTGCCAACTCTCTGCTCTTACTTTCTCTATTTTACCTATGAGAACTCAGACATAGGCTTATAGCTGAACAATCAAAAGGAATCTTAGAAGCTAAGTATGTTTCTTCATTTTTGTTTACTTATAAGTAATTTTCCAATTATTACTAAATAATAATAAAAAGTAATAATTCTAATTACTTAGAAGCTAAGTAATGTTTTCTCATTTTTGAATGAATGAGGAAACAAAAAAGGAAGTATTTCAATGATTTCTCCAAGGTCACATAGTTATAAAGTGACAGAGGCAAGCTATGATCATACTCCCTAGCTCCAAACCTATTGTTTGGTTTGGTTTTCCACTGTACCACCCTTCCTCTCTAAATGGTAGATAATGGCATCAGAGTTCAGTTTTGTGCCAAATAGAGTTTTTTCCTTTCTATTTCTTTTTAAATTTTTTTCATTTTTATATGCACTAATAATGTGCCCTGTCCGATGCCTGTCCACCAACTTCATTGAACAATGATAAACCAAAAAATAAAACACATAATAATATTCCTAAACCATAAAAACCAGCTTTTGTGACAATTATAAGACATTATAATATAGATAAGACACTGTATTTATACTCAGGAAGACCTGGGTTCAAATCCTATTTCATATTCTTATAGCTATGTGATACTACACAAGTTACTTAATTTCTTTGAACCTCTGTTTCCTCATTGATTAAGGAAAAGATTGGACTCAGTGATCTTTATGGTCCCTTCCAGTTGAAATCTATGATTCTCCAAATGAAAAAGACTAAAAACTGACACATGTGGTAGACAGAGAAGAGAAAGAGCATGTGGTTTTGGTCCAACAAAAGGATGCATCAAAGTCAGTGGGGGAAGTGAAGAAGGTTGAAACTTTGTGTGTGTGATCAAGTCATTCAAGGGCAATGGCTTTAGAGTAACATTATTAGGGGGTGGAGTCAAGCTGCTTCATAGAAGAAGCAAAAATCCAGATCTCTGTGAAAATCCTTCCACACCAATCAAAAATAAAGTGCTTGGAGAGGACAGAAAATCAAATTTAACAACATGACAGAGCATAGGG
This sequence comes from Monodelphis domestica, assembly GCF_027887165.1. NCBI lineage: Eukaryota > Metazoa > Chordata > Mammalia > Didelphimorphia > Didelphidae > Monodelphis > Monodelphis domestica. Next base: position 62,382,615 of record NC_077234.1, read on the forward strand.
ACCCTCCTGCTCAATCCAACTTAAAAGGTATGTAGAGAAGGCTGAATTCTCAGGTTTAAGAAAAATGAAGGAAGGTTGCAGGACCCCTCCCACCCCTACTGTGCTGAATCTCCAGTGGTTGTTGGATTCTCAGAATGAGGGCTCCAGCCTGGAGGGAGTGCCTTGCTGTCTCAGCTATGCCAGGCTCAGAGCTCTAACCTCAGCCAGCAGGGAGACAGCTGGAAGAGAGGAAATGAGGGGAGGACAGCCTAGTCACAGCCACTTCTCTCCATCTTGGGCCTCCTCTTCTCAAGGTTTTGGACTAAGGGCACATCCAGCTCCACTGATCAGCTCTGTCCTGGCTTAATCTAATCTATCTATAGGATGATAAAAAGTCTTCAGAGGGCATGAAAGCTCAATCTCCAATACCCGTAGCTCCACCAACTGAGGTAAGAGCCTCTGTAAGAATCCTGCTGACTCTGATCCCAGGGTTAAGACTAACCATGACAGAGAACCTTGATAACAGGGTGGGAAGCACAGTTCCCTTCAGGCTCCTTACATTCACCATCACCTTCAGCTTCTGCTGCCAACTGGGGAAGATCTGACCCCAGAGTTCATTAATACTCCATCAGCCTAATCAAGTCAATCAGCAGAGCAGAGAATAAGCCTCTTCAAGACAAAATAGCCCAAACCCACAGATCCAGCAAATAATCAGAGGAAGAATATTATAGTCAATGACACAGAGGAAAGAAGGAAAAAATATGAATAACAGCAGAAAAAGAAAAAAGAAATTACAATCAACAGCTTCTATCCAGATAATGAACAAAGAGCAAATAAAACAGAGGAGAACCAAGAAGCACCAAGCAAAAATGCAGAAACTCCAGTGAATTGAACTCAAGTTTTGGAAGAACTCAAAACACAATTCAAAAAATAATTAAGAGGAGCCGAAGACAATTGGGAAAAGAACTTAAAAAGCAAAATTAGTCATCTGCAAACAGAGGCACATTCAGTAAAACAAGAAAATAGTGTCTCAAAAGCCAGAAATGACCAGCTTGAAAACAAGTCAAAGAAAGTGAAAGATGACCTAAAAAGAAAAACAGACCAGAAGGAGAAGGATGACCAAAAAGTCAGAGATGAAATTCAAAAATTAGAATCGAACAACTAGAAGCAAATGATTTCAAAAGGCAGAAAGAGTCTATAAAACAAAATCAAAATAATAAAAAAAAATTGAGGAAAATATGAAACTCCTCACTGATAAGACAATAGACATGGAAAATAAACCAAGAAGAGACAATTTAAGAATTATTGGACTACTGGAAAATCATGACAAAAGAAGCATATTTAAAACATGCACGAAAACATTGGAAGTAATATTTTCCATGTCAAGATTTTATTTAGCAGTTGGTATATTTGTTTTGAGTGCATGGTGAGCTGTATGTGTTTGATCAGGTATTTGTGAAGGGAGATCCTGAACCTCAGACTTGTGACTGCCTTGAGACATGATACCTGAGAATGAATTCTCCTTGCCTGAGTGATAGAAACCACCAGGATAATAACTGATTTCCTGCAGAAAATATATGCATTCCTACATTACTGAACTCCAACCCCCTATGTAAAGGAAGGAGTTTAGTTCATTTTGCAGCATGATCACAGAATCTAGACTTTCCTCATTCATGTAAATAGCCACTTCTTTTCAAGGATAACTACCTGAGTATTATATAATAAAAGCACAATCTGTCACAGTTTTCTCACTTCCAAAATTGCCTTGAATTGATACTAGTTCTCTTGGAAAATTGACTGGGAAATGAACTCACCCATAAAATCAAAGCAGATAACAGAATGGATTAGAAGCCAAAATCCTACCATATGTTGCTTACAAGAAACACACATGAGGCAAGTAGACACATAGGGGGTAAAAGTAAGAGGCTGAAGCAAAATTTTTTTGGCATCAACTGAGGAAAATAAGTCAGGAGTCACACTCATGATATCTGATGAAGCTAAATTAAAAATAAATCTAGTTAAAAGAGATAGGGAAGGAAATTACATCCTGATAAAAGGCAGTATAGACAATGAGGAAATATCTGCACTCAACATGTATGTACCAAATGACATAGGATCCAAATTTCTACAGGAGAAACTAGTAGACCTCAAGGATAAAATAGATAGAAAAACTATACTAGTGGGAGATCTGAAGCTTCCTCTATCTGAACTAGATAAATCAAACCAAAAAAATAAATAAGAAAGAGATAAGAGAAGTAAATGAAATCTTAGAAAAATTAGTTAGTAGACATGTGGAGAAAAATAAATAGGGACAAAAAGGAATACACTTTTTCAGCAGCACATGGCACATTCACAAAAATTGACCATGTATTAGGGCATAAAAACATTGCAAACAAGTGAAAAAGAGCAGAAATAATAAATGCAACCTTCTCAGATCACAATGCAATGAAAATAATAATTAGTAAGGGTACATGGAAAGGTAAATAAAAAATTAATTGGAAATTAAACAATATGATTCTCCAAAACCTGTCAGTTAAAAACAAATCATAGAAACAATTAATAACTTCATTGAAGAAAATGACAATGATGAGACATCCTTTCAAAACATATGGGATGCAGCCAAAGCAGTATTTAGGGGCAAATTTATATCCTTCAGTTCATATATTAACAAATTAAGAAGGGCAGAGGTCAATGAATTGGCATGCAAATTAAAAAACTAGAAAGTGAACAAATTAAAAATCCTCAGATGAAGATTAAATTAGAGATCCTAAAAATCAAAGGAGAAATTAATAAAATTGAAAGTCAAAGAACTATTGATTTAATAAATAAGACTAGAAGCTGGTACTTTGAAAAAACAAATAAAATAGACAAAGTACTGGTCAGTCTAATTAAAAAAATGGAAAGAATGAAATCAAATTGACAGTATCCAAGATGAAAAAAGAGACCTCACCTCTAATGAAGAAGAAATTAAGGCAATCATTAAAAACTATTATGCCCAATTATATGGCAACAAATATAACAATATAGGTTATATGGATGAATACTTACAAAAATATAAACTGCCTAGACTAACAGAGGAAGAAATAAATTACCTAAACAACCCCATATCAGAAAAATAAATTGAACAAGCCACAAAAGAACTCCCTAAAAAAAAATCCCCAGGTCCAGATGGATTCACAAATGAATTCTATCAAACATTTAAAGAACAACTAATCCCAATATTATACAAAATATTTGACAGAATAAGCAAAGAAGTAGTTCTACCAAATTCATTTTACGACACAAATATGGTACTGATCCCAAAGCCAGCCAGGTCAAAAACAGAGAAAGAAAACTATAGACCAATCTCCTTAATGAATATAGATATAAAAATCTTAAATAGGATACTAGCAAAAAGACTCTAACAAGTCATCACAAGGCTTATTAACTATGACCAGGCAGGATTCATACCAGGAATGCAAGGATGGTTCAATATTAGGAAAACCATCATCATAACTGGCCATATTAATAAGCAAAATGACAAAAATCACATGATTATCTCAATAGATGCAGAAAAAGCCTTTGATAAAATATAACACCCATTCCTACTGAAAACACTAGAAAGTATAGGAATAGAAGGGCCTTTCCTAAAAATAATAAACAGTATATATCTTAAACCATCAGCAAACATCATATGCAATGGGAATAAACTAGAAGCCTTACCATTAAGATCAGGAGTGAAACAAGGATGCCCATTATCACCTCTATTATTTAACATTGTACTATAAACACTAGCAGTAGCAATTAGAGAAGACAAAGAAATTGAAGGTATTAAAATTGGCAATGAGGAGACTAAGCTATCACTCTTTGTGGATGATATGATGGTTTACTTAAAGAATCCTAGAGAATTAACCAAAAAGCTAGTTGAAACAATCAACAATTTTAGCAAAGTTGCAGGATACAAAATAAACTCACATAAATCACCAGCATTTCTATATATCTCCAACCCATTTCAGTAGCAAGAATTAGAAAGAGAATTTCCATTTAAAATCACCCTAGACAATATAAAATACTTAAGAATCTATCTGCCAAGACAAACATAAGAACTATATGAACACAACTACAAAACACTCCCCACACAATTAAAACTATATATAAACAATTGGAAAAACATTAATTGCTCATGGGAGGGATAAGCTAACATAATAAAAATGACCATCCTACCCAAACTTATATACTTATTTAGGGCCATATCCATTGAACTACCAAAAAACATTTTTTACTGAATTAGAAAAAACCATAACAAAGTTCATTTGGAAGAACAAAAGATCAAGGATATCCAGGGAATTGATGAAAAAAAAAATGAAAAGGAAGGAGGACTTGCAATCCCAGATCTCAAACTCTACTATAAAGCAGTGGTTATCAAAACAATTGAACTGGCTAAGAGACAGAAAGGAGGATCAGTGGATAGACTTGTGGTAAATGATCTCAGAAAGATAGTCTATAATAAGTCCAAAGAACCCAATTTGTGGGACCAAAACCCACTCTTTGATAAAAATTGCTGGGAAATTGGAAGACAGTATGGGAGAGATTAGGTTTAAATGAACATCTCACACTCTACACCCAGATAAACTCAAAATGGGTGAATGACCTGAATATAAAGAAGGAAACTTTAAACAAATTAGGCGAATATAGAATAATATACTTGTTAGATCTTTGGGAAAAGAAAGACTTTAAAACCAAGCAAGAGCTAGAAAAAGTCACAAAATGTAAAGTCAATAATTTTGATTACATCAAATTAAAAAGTTTTGTACAAACAAAACTAATGCATCCAAAATTAGAAGGGAAGTAACAAATTGGGAAACAATCTTCATTACAAAATACTCTGACAAAGGTCTAATTACTCAAATTTATAAAGAACTAAACCAGTTGTACAAAAAATCAAGCCATTCTCCAACTGGAAAATGGGCAAAGGACATGAATAGGCAATTTTCAGTTAAAGAAATCAAAACTATTAATAAGCACATGAAAAAGTGTTCTAAATCTCTTATAATCAGAGAAATGCAAATCAAAACAACACTGAACTATCACCTCACACCTAGCAGATTGGCTAACATGACAGCACAGTAAAGTAAAGAATGCTGGAGGGGATGTGGCAAAATTGAGACATTAATTCTTTGCTGGTAGAGTTGTGAATTGATCCAACCATTCTGGATGGCAATTTGGAACTATGCCCAAAAGGCGATAGAAGACTGTCTGCCTTTTGATCCAGCCATAGCACTGCTGGGTCTTTATCTCAAAGAGATAATAAGGAAAAAGACATGTACACAAATATTTATAGCTGCGCTCTTTGTGGTGGCAAAAATTTTGGAAAATGAGGTGATGCCCTTCAATTGGGGAATGGCTGAATAAATTGTGGTATCTGTTGGTGATGGAATACTATTGTGCCCAAGGGAATAATGAACTGGAGGAATTCCATGGGGACTGGAACAACCTCCAGGAATTGATGCAGAGTGAGAGGAGCAGAACCAGGAAAACATTGTACACAGAGACTGATACTCTGTGGTACAATCTGTAAAGATTAAAAAATTTGGGAAACTGAGGCAGATAGAAATTAGTTTCTCTCTGTAAGGAGTATTATAATTTTAGAGGTTTATTAAAGGTTGAGAATTTAAGAAATACAAGTAGGAAAGGCACATACTAGGTGGGCCGAGAGGCCCAATTCAACTTCACTCACATCATGAGAGACCCGTCTGCTCCGAAGCAGAAGTAGGAAAAAAGCCCATACCCTTTACAATGATGTTAAATACCCCATCTCGCTCTCGACCCAGGTGAGGTTACAAGGCATTTTGGGAAGTGAGCAAGGACTTCTGGGGAATGGAGTCCTTGATTCAAGTCTCCATTTTTACAAATTGAATGTAATGGAATTCTCCATTAGTGGTAATGCGATGATCCTGAACAACCTGGAGGAATTTATGGGAAAAAACACTATCAATATCCAGAGTAAACACTGTGGGAGTAAAAACACCAAAGAAAAACCACTGCTTGAATACATGGGTCAAAAGATGTGGTTGAGGATGTAGAACATCCTAGTGCAAACAACAACATGGTAATGGGTTCTGATCAAGGATACAAGTAATACCCAATGAAATTGCACATTGGCTCTAGTAAGGGTGAGTTTGGGGGAGGTAGGGAAACAATGTGATTATTGTAACCAAGGAATAATGTTCTAAATTGACTAAATAAACTAATTCAAATGGGGGAAAAAGTTGCTACAAAACAACAAGCCCCGCCCCAAAAATGAGTCCAACAAGTCCAACAACTGGGGATCACTAAATCTTTCTAGGCTACAAGTTTGGGGGCTTCTAGATTCCAAGTTGACACAGGATATAGAGAATATTACAAAATGTAAAATGAATAATTTTGATTACTTTAAAAAGTTTCTGTACAAAGAAAACCAATGCAACCAAAATTAGAAGAGAAGTAACAAATTGGGAAAAATCTTTATAAAACAAATGTCGGACAAAGGTCTAATTTCTTAAACTTATCAGGAGCTAAAGTGATTGTACAAAAAAGCAAGCTGTTCCCCAATTAATATAAGGACAAGGGACATGAATAGGCAATTTTCTGATGAAGAAATCAAAACTATGAATAAGCACATGAAATTATAGAAATTCAAATCAAAACAACTCTGAGGTACCACCTCACATCTAGCAGGTTGGCTAATATGAGAGTAAAGGAAAGTAATAAATGTTGGAGGGGATATGGCAAACTGGGACATCAATTCATTGCTTGTGGAGTTGTGAATTGATCCAACCATTCTGGAAGGCAATTTGGAATTATGCCCAAAGCACTTTAAAAGAATGCCTGCCCTTTGATCCAGTCATATCACTGTTGAGTTTTTACCCCAGGAAAGAGATTTGTACAAAAATATTCATAGCCAAGCTCTTTGTGGTGGCAAAAAAAAATGGAAAATGAGGAGATGTCCTCTGATTGGGGAATGGTGGAACAAATTTTGGTGTCTGATGGTGATGATATACTATTGTGCTCAAAGGAATAATGAACTGGAGGAATTACATGTGAACTGGAATGATTTCCAGGAATTGATGCAGAGTGAAAGAAGCAGAACTAGGAGAATGTTGTACACAGAGACTGATATATTGTGGTCCTAATAGAAAGGCAATGATCCAGGACAATACTGAGGGACTTATGAGAAAGAACACTATCAACATCCAGGGAAATAACTGTGGGAGTAGAAACACAGAAGAAAAATATTTGCTTGATCACATGGTTCAATGGGGATATGATTGGGGATGTAGACTCTAAATGATCACTCTGTTGCAAAAATTAATTATATGGAAAAAGGTTCTGAATAATGATACAAGGAAAACCTGGTGAAATTGATCATTGGCTATGAGAGGGTAGAAAGAAAGGGGGAAAGAAAGAACATGAATCATGTAATCATAGAAAAATATTTTAAATTAATTAATTAAATAATTTTTTAAAAAGCAAGTTGACTGTGAGGGGGAATAATAATCTTAATGTTTGGGGAAAATAACTCTGATATCCTTTGCAAAAACTGAGCAATCTCCACACATATAACACAATTAGAGCTTGAGAATCATATTCACTTTTTGCATCCATAGGGAAATCCAATGCTAGTGTCAGATTTGAGTAGATGGGTAATGGTATCCAAGAGTTCAGGTCTAGGTCAAACCAATGAAGTGTGGTGGATTACACAAAAGCAGTATGTCCTAATGAGTACCATCCATTAGGACTGACCTCATGACTGAGGAAAATTATTAAGGTAATGTGGACCCAGAGAACAAGGTCAGGATCATGGTCTATAGAGTCAGATGAAAAAGAAAAAAAATGCTATCTTCTCCTTTCAGACTCTTCATATGCTGTCATCTGTCTTGTAGATGTCTTCTTTAGAATGCTCAACGAGGACAGGAACTGTGCTTCTTATACTTCTTGGCACCTAAGTGGCATAATGTATAGAAGGCTAAGAGTGCTATCAAGAATATCTGAGTTCAAAATGGAGCTCAGATATTTACTGTTTCCTCATCTTAAAATGAGGATATAATAGCACCTACCTCAAAGAAGTATTATGTTAATCAAATGGTCCTCTGTGAATGGGATACTGGGCCTAGAGTCAGGGAAACCTGAGTTTCAAATGTAACTTTAGACATTTACTAGTTGTGTGGCCATAGGTCAGTCACTTAACATCTCTCTGCCTCAGTTCCTTCAACTAAAAAATGTGGTTCATAATAGGACCTACTTCTCAGGGCTGTGAGGATCAAATGAGAATTTTTTTAAATTACATAGCACCGTGACTAGGTGTTTTATAGAAATTTATTCCCTTTCCTCCCTTCCTTTCTTTGAATTCTCAACATATTACCTGACATATCTAGTAAATTCTTAATAAACAATTGTTGATTGACTGAATGATTAAATATAGGTAAGCTAGGGTCATTGTCTAGAGTGGCAATCCAGGACAAGAGGACAGAGGGAAAATAAAAATCAAAGATTCAAGCAAACATTGATATCAAAAGTTCAAAGGAAATGGTAGTAAAAAAAAATATGTAGAAATTAGGTACATCATCAACGAGAACCAATAATATGAGACAGACATCCTATAGTGAAACTAGGGTATGGCTAGACATAACTTTTTTTGCCTTTCTTGGTTTTAGGGTAGTATAATTTGTTAAGGATTGCAAAGCATTTCTGCCACACCAAGATAAGAATATATAGATACCAATTGCTGTATAAACAGAGGTCTAGGTACTTTTTGGAACTCTAAGTTGTTATTTGTCCTTTGTTTTCAGTGGGTCAATGACATCATGGGTTCTTGTGAATGAATTGGATTTAAGTGATGCAGAGTTGAACAAATGTACCAATTCCATTCTCTCTTCCAGTCATCAAAGTCCAGTGGCAATACAAAAGTCAGGATGACTGGTGATGACCTGGGATACAGTTGACAGGCTTGGTATCTTTGATGTCTGACTAGTCTCTAAGCACTCTATAGTGTTAGACAGCCTGCTTCAGTCCTTCTTGGCTCTTGCAACAAACTCTTTGTGTCTGCCCAAAACACCAGGAGAAATCTTCATTTGCTTGGAGTATTTAGAGAAGAATCTAAGTAGTTGGCATAGGAATGGCAACTGGCTCCATAAAAACTAGGGTAGATTTAATTGGCCAAGAAGTCTAAAAATGAAAACCTTCACATGGCTTCCTAATAGCCTAAGTTCATATTTTAGTCCACAAGGAGTTGGGGATACCTTAGGTTACTGGACACACGTTTATAACCACATGCCATTGTTGAAAATATGGAGGCAGAAGAGCTGCTCCTAAATAAATCACTACTGTATCCTTGCTGAATATCCTTTCCATATTATTGTTAAATTAGCTCTATTTTTTAACTTCATGCTATCTATGTTTCTAAAGCTTGATCTTCCTCTCTTCCTTTAATACTCAGTTTAGTATAGCTTTCTAAGTGAGGCTTTCCCTAATCCTTTTCACTCCTTCCCTCTAAAATTGCTTTGTATTTAAGTACTTATGATTTATTTCCTTTATATAACCTGAATATATTTAAATACATCCTTATTGTCTTTCCCACATTGAAATGAATGTCCCTTGTTTAGAAGTGTGGCAGATTGTTTTATTAATTGTATTTATATTCCCTGGGTTTAGCACAGTGCTTGGTACATAATAGATATTTAATAAATGCTTGCTAATTTATTTAGAGATTGATATTTCAGCTCTGAAACTTAAGTGGAATAGGGATAGGTGCAGGAAGATATGATTTCCACAAAGATTAGAGAATCCCTCCTTAGGACAGATCACTTGCCTGTACACTATAGAGAAAACCTAGCAAATTGCCTCAAGCATCTAGAAGTTAAATGACTTGCTCATGGTAACCCAGATATTAAGTGGCAGAGGTAGGACTCATGCTAGCATCTCCAGGTTCCAATACCAATATTATATCAACAATGTCATGCAACTGTCCCTCTCTGGGATGTATAAACTGAATTAATTGCTTAAATGTTCCTATTCCAAAGACTAAGACCATATAGCTGCAAGCCATTAAAAAACATAGCAATCTATATTGGCTGGGAAATTCCCAGTGGGATTTCCAAATATCATCTGAGATAGAGGACAAAGTTTTAGTCAGCTGAATGGAACATTTCCAGAATGGAACCAGAACACACTAAATCTGCCATGCACACACACCAGCAACATCACACACACACACACACACACACACACATACACACACACACACACACACACACACACACACACACACACACACACACACACACACAGAGCTTCTCCATTTATGCCCCTCTTTTACCTCTGGGATAGTAGAAAGGAAGATAGAAGAGTGAAGAGAAATCAATCTAGTGTTAGAGAGAATAGACCAGTGCAGGTGGCACTGGGTCTTCTTTCACTTTGAAGCCTGATTGTAAAAGTAGAACTGTTTTCCATTTAAAGGTTTTTTGTTTAACTCTCTTAAAACAATCTTACTGGGAGCAGCTGGGTGGCCCAGTGGATTGAGAGTCAGGCTTAGAGATGGGAGGTCCTAGGTTCAAATCTGGCCTCAGACACTTGCCAGCTGTGTGACCCTGGACAAGTCACTTAACCCCCTTGCTGATGCTCTTCTGCCTTGGAGCCCATACTCAGTATTGACTCCAAGATGGAAGGTAAGGGTATAAAATAAAACAAACAAACAAAATAATCTTACTGTGTAACTTATGCCTTCCATAGAGATTTCCTAAAGAGGGGAGGAAACCTTTAATAGTGAGGGAGGGGACAGCAGATATCTTAAAATTGTTATATGTGTCTGTGCTTTTGATCTCCTTTTTTTGGGTCCCATAAATTCCAAGTGTATCTCACCAAGGCCTCTGTTCAGTTAATGTTTGAGCCCATGTGGAGCTCGATAGAAATTCAATCCGTATGTTTCTGATTCATTTACACTTAGCTCATCAAAATATTGTTTTGCAAGAGCTATTTGATGTCCAAGAAGCTTTAAAAAGCTTTTTTTTTCTTAGAAACAGGAAGTGGGGCCTTGCCAAGAGTAAACAAACACAACCCCCCAAATGTTCACATTTTAATTGGAAGCCCAGGAGGTAAAGTCTCCAAACCTGGCATATATACATACATATACTGAAAGGAATGCCTTTAGATACTGTGTCATATTAAGCATAACACCCATGCTTAATATGACACAGTATCGAAGGCATTCTTATTTTCAGTTTCTTGGCACTCTCAATGTATCCAGAATCCAAATGGTGTTATGGGGGTGGGGGTGGGTGGGTATGGTGTGTTTTTTTTTCCTGTAACTGGTCCACATGTGCTTAAATTTAGATAGTTTGTGAAATATTCTATCTCAGCTTTTTGAAATGAAAGCTTTTTGATAGAAGAAAGCTGTACATAAGCTAGTGACACACCAGAATACATCTTCCGTATAGAATATAGCTTCTAAAAGGCCTCTTAAAGATAGATGAACCAGAATAAAAAAAAGGAACTTACCTTGTATATTTGGTATAAGGAAATAACCATAACTAGGGGTCCAGGAATCATCTTCAATAGCTTGAGAAATAATATTGTTAAATGTTTAGTAGCCCTAGGAAATTATATATATATATATATATATATATATGTAAATCAGTGCTTCATTTTATCAGAGCTATAAATCAGGACTTTTTTTATTGAGTGGACTTAAGAAAGGGATGAAGATTTAGTTGTCAAAAATTTGCCAGCATACCCCAGCCATAGACATATTAAAGTTAATGAATTTACAGTAGAAATGTAACATTGCATAACTAAATTTGAAAAAGATATTAGATGCTAAGTATCTCCCTCATTATACAGATGAGCAAACAGGTTGCATAAATAGTGTTTTTCATCATCAAATTAGTGGTTTTCATCTAATTGTTTCTGAAACATTTTTCAAGAAAAATCTATCAATTTATCTGGAAGGAATCAGAAAAATCTCCTAGTCTTGATAGAGCTATTGGAATAGTTGATGAGATCCAGGGGAAAGTATCCATAAATGTTGGCTAATTGTCACAGAGTTACTGATGGAAGCATTTAAATGAAGCAACAATCAACAGATATTTATCAATATCAGACACTGTTCCAGGTCCTGGGATATAAGGAGAAAAGAGAAAATAGTCCTTAAGACCCAGGAATTTATAAAAAGAGGAGTGGAACTTATCATTCCTAAGTCTACTGAAATGAGCACTTGGGATCATTAGGAAAAAAATAAAGGTGAATTATTTTGAATCTTCTAAATATTAAAATAGATGGAGGACCTTCACATTCCACTTCAGGGGGGCATATTTTTCTATATACTCCATACCTTTCTCAACTCTGAATGATGATGTAGATGATGATGATGATGATAAAAATAGCTAGTATTTATACCACACATATTTATGTATGGGGTGTTCATAAAGAACTATCACCCTTAAATGTGAGGGGCTGCTAAATTCTTTTCAAGGATGCTCACTATATTTGGGCTTGACCTTTTGCCCAACTCTCATCTGTGACTTCAAAGAAGCTGTAGCATACATAGTGGCCACACCCTGATAGAAACATCTTGACAGATTGGCAAAAGCAGGTTGAGTATAACTAATGGGCCTAAAAAAAACATTAGTTGGTTAGGGGAGGATGTCCACCCCAAATATATGAAGACTTCCCCAGGTGGAATGGGCAGATTATAACTTTTTCCCTCCAGTGGCCATGAAGGTAGCTGAAGTATATGCTGTAGAGGTCTTAGAAACTGGTCAGACACTGAAGATGCCAAGGTCATTCATTGCATTCTAGAGTAATGCCAGTTCTCTTGACTTTTGTCCTGTCAATCTTTGTCCTATTCAATGACTCTCAAAGAGAAGATGAGGTCAATAATTTTGTACAACTCCATCTCAGTTAAATCACACACAATTCAAGATATCACCCTCATGATAACACTGGTCATCTTTGAAAACAAGAAAACAAACAACTCTACACAAAGCACTATGATTTGTAAGTTTTATATCATCTCATCTTCACAACAACCTTATTTTATTGTCTCTATTTTACAGTTGAAGAAAATGAAACAAATCAAGATTAAGTCAGTAGCCCAAGGTCATATAATTAGTATATATCTAGAGTGGGATTTGAATTCAGGTCTTCCTGATTCTGGGTCTAGTTATCTAGCTGCCATGGAAATCAAAATCCCCTCCTCCTTTATTGTGACAATTGGTTAGAGCAGGTTATCTTTATGATATCTATAATCAGATACTACCACACCACCTTCAATTCATTCCTAAATTGGATAGCCTAAAATTGAAGACTTCCTTGACAATTTCATGAAAACAGGATGGTAGAATTCCAAAGGGCATTATATATCATTTTTAGTTCAGCAGCTTCATTTTTCAGATGAGAAAACTGAGAACCAGACATTAATGTAGAAAAATATCAGTGAAACAATGAAAGGTAGAAAATAGCCCCATGTTCAAGGTCTTTTGCCCTTCTTTTTTTCCTGATCTGATGGGTTTGTTAGTGATGGAATTTCATAAAAATCCCTTATTAATACAATTATACATTTTGCATGCTGTAGACCCTACTTTTCCTTAAGCCTCAGTTTAAATGCTACATCCAACACAAGGCTTTTCTCTCTTTCCAGAGTCATTAGTCACACAACACACATTACTATTGTTTTATTTATTTTTTTCTATTTTTTATCTTTACTTCTCTATGAATAAACTTTTTTTTATTCTGATGAATGGAATCCTTGTGAGGACAGGGATGACTTCCTTTTTGTCTTCATATCCCCATTCTTCAGCATAGCACCTGTCATTTATTAAATTCTCATTGAACTTCTAAAAATAATGTTTCCCTAAAGACAACAAATATTGCTGAAAGGAATTTAAAGGTTTAGTGGTTGCTGGCAATTTTCTCATCAAAAATTCTCTTTGTCAAAGCCATTAAAAATCATATGCAAAAATGTTTTAAATCACTCTTGAGGGGGCAGCTGGGTGGATCAGTGGATTGGGAGTCAGCCTCAGAGATGGGAGGTCCTGGGTTCAAATCTGGCCTCAGACACTTCCCAGCTATGTGACCCTGGGCAAGTCATTTAACCCCAATTGCCTAGCCCTTACCACTCTTCTGCCTGGAGCCAATACTGGCTGCAAGACAGAAGGTAAGGGTTAAAAATAAATAAATAAATCACTCTTGATTAGAGAAATGCAAATGAAAACAATGCTGAGGTACTACCTCACACTGATCAGATTGGTCAATGTGGCATTAGAGGAAACTATTAAATGTTGGAGGGGATGTGGTCAAATTAGGACACTAATGCATTTTTGGTGGGGTTGTGAACTGATCCAACCATTCTGCAGGACAATTTGGAATTATACTCAAAGGGCTTTAAAATATTGCATACCCTTTGATTTGGTAATACCACTATTGTGTCTGTATCCCAAAAAGATAATTAAAAAAAGGTTCTTCTACTTCTACAAAAAAATTTATAGTACCACTTTTTGTAGAGGCAAAGAATTGGAATCAAGGGGATGCCCATAAGTTGAGGAATAGAAGAACAAATTGTGGTCTGTGTTGGTGATGGAATACTATTGTTCTATAAGAAATGATAAACAAGATGATTTCAGAAAAAGCTGGAAAGATATGTGGCAACTGATACAGGGTGAAAAAAGCAAAACTGGGAGAACATTATACACAATAATAGCTATATTGGATGATGATTATTTGTGAAAACTTGGTTACTCTCAGCAATGCAGTGAACTGGGACAATCCTGAAAGACTCATGATGGGGAATGTTATCCATCTCCAGAGAAAGAACATATGGAGTCATTTTTCACATGAGTAAATTTTTTTATTTTATTTTGGGGTTTTGGTTATATATGACTTTGCTATTAAAACAATGCCCAACATAAAAGTGTGTTTTGCATGACCATAAAAATTTTAGAAAATTAAAAAGCATAAATAGAATCTCTTTCATTATCTAGTAATGTCTGATTCCAGCCTGTTGAAAGAAGAGTTGTAGAAAAAAGGACTCTGATGTGAAAAACAATCCAGCAGCCAAAAATGCTTTTTGATTCTATATGATGATTCGAATATTTGCTCAAGTTCCCTATCTGAGATGATGATTTCATCTATCTCAATCTTCATAAAAATTTCAGTCTTTCTTCAACTCAATATCAGAGAAAATTTCTAACCAGGTCAAATTTTCCATACTTTCCACCCCTTCAGATCTAGCCTTCAGTGAAAACGTGTTTCTAGGTCTGACCAAAAAGCTAGTTTCTATGGAAGAGAAGACAGAATACCATTTTCTCAATAACACCATAATTGTTAGATTTATTCTACATATCTATCTCCAACATTCTGTGGCTAACGAGGTCTTACACATTTAAGATGGTTCATGAGGCTTGTAAGGAAAAGACCCATGCTAACCAAAACATGCCAATTGCTGAATCAAAGTACTACTAAATAAAATGTGCCAAGTTAATAGCAGATAAGAAGTTTAATCTAAACTCCATTAAGCAGCAGCCCCAAAATGAACCTTGGAAACAACAAATAACCTTAAATTGTACATGTGTTCTACTCTAATCAGCACAGTTTGTATGAGCCACAAATGGGCTAGAACAGTTTTCCATTATCACTGTCAAACTAACCATGGCAAACTCCAAATTTTACAAGAAAATTTGGAGATTGTGAGGTTCTACATTACTTGGATATAGCATGATCTTGGCAGGCCTTTGTTAGGCTCTACTCATGTTCTAATTCAGTATCATCTGTGGATTCTCACAAGTAATTTTTGGTCACAACATTTATTTACTTTATTTCTTCTCTTAAAATTCAGCTCTGAAGATATTATTTATGCAAATCTTCAAGCATATCTATCTTTGGAGTTATTCTTCAGCTGTTTTTTCTTATTAGTGAGAGAAAAATGAAACTCATATTGATATGCATAGGTTCACATACATGAGGATGCACATAAATGGGCTTCTGTACATACCTATAAAATGTTGCAATATATTAAGAATTCAAGTTGTTTCGTAGAGGTGAATACTTTCTCCATTGGCACAGATCATAACCCTTCTGAAATTTAGTAGATGGTCGTTGAGGATTATTGCTGCCAAAAAGCCATCATCCTGCTGTGAATCTTGCAATGAATATCTCCAAATTTCATTAGGAGGGTTGATGGATTGCTAGAGTATAGTCACACTCAACTTGTACTTGGACACTCTCCAGCTTGGTAGGATGTGACAGAACTTGTGCTTTCCAGGCATAACTTTGAGAATTCAGCATCATCCTTACCCAACAACAATGAGGTATAGGAGTGAAACTGTATTCTACAGGTATACATGGGGATGTGTACATATCTGTATTTAATTATTTGTTTATCATATCTTCCTTTTTCTTTACATTCATATAATCATAGAATCTAAGCACTGAAAGTTAGGAGGGGCCTCAGAGACCTCTTAGTTCAACTGATACTTGAATGACAATATAATAGAAAACATTCTCAAAATATAGGTTTCTATAGCCTTTGATCAATGACTTTCACTGGAGAGGAAATCATCACATCTTATTGCTGCCTATTTCATTTACAGAGAGCTCTAAAAATTGAGAATATACCACTCCCTGAACTAACTTCAACCCCAAATCTGCCTTTTAGATTCCCAGGCATAGCTCATAGTTCTGCCCTACGAGGTCCAGAAAACACAGCTAATCCTTTTTCCACATGATAGTCCTTCAAATACATGAAGACAGCTATCATGTCCCCCCACAAACTTCACCAGCAGGAAAGCCATTCCCTCTGGTCTACTTTTTCCTCAAGTTACTGCCTTTTCTTTGCATGCAAATATTTTGGATTGTCATGAGAATTATTCTTAGGAAAGTGTTTTGTTTCTCAGAAGAATAAATATATCATCATTTATTTGTTCAATCAGCAGATTTTGGCACCAGGGTCACAATTCCTATTGATCTTAGAATTGTTCTCACTTCAGATTCAGTTTTCTGATTAAATGTACAACTTAAGATTTCAGAATTCTTTCATTGAAATAAAATTCTACTTTAATGTTGAATATCATTTCTGGGGAGGATTCTTGAAATGGATTAATGGTGACATCATAAAATCCATGGCCAACACAAAAAAAAGACAAATGTGTGCTTGACTAAGACAATCTTAAAAATTATGGAGAAGTGAAGCTTCAATCTGGAAAGCATTTCAAAATGCTCCAGAAATATTGAGGAAAAATTATGATTGGGACCTTTCCTTCTCTGTTTTTGTTTGTACTTAATTTCCTTTTTCCATTTGCCTTCCTTCATGGAACATCACCTAAGCCAATGAAAATATAAAGAACTAGAGAAAGACATTAAAGTATGCAATGAGGAGCTAAAAAATAAACTTAGTTCTGAACTTTAGTCAAGACCACTTTAAGTCTATTATGAAGCTGCATTTGAAAAATATGGAAAGTCTAGTTTCTTTCCAGTGAATAAAAGAAACCTGAAGTTATAAACTAAGCTGTGGAGCTAAAGAAAGAATGATAATTTACTATAACTAGATATTGGGATTTGGCTTTTCATCTTAAATCTCTGACTTTTAGGAAATTAAATCAAGTTCTTCTTGTGGAAAATACTTGGGAATTTTCCTCTGCAGAAAGGTAAAAATCTGTTCTGTTTGGTCTATAATGGCCTTATATTTAAGGCAATACATTAATTTTTTTCTGTTCCTTGTTTATAGGAATTGTTGATGATAGTAGTGATGGTGGTAGTGGTAGAAATAGGGAGGGCAACATGGAGTATTGCTATTATATGAATTTTGAAAATAATTAAAATAAATGAGTCACAAAAGTATATTTAGATCACAATATTTATATTGATTTCACATATTTCAAATTCAGTCAAGTTCGGAAAAGGATCTATGAAATATACAGAAACTGGAAAATTATTAGCAAGGAAATAGAAGTAGAAATGGAAGAAGTAATGGGAGGGAGAAGGGAAAAAATGAGGAGGAATATGTGTCCTCATTTGTTTGAGTACCAAGAATCAAAACTGCCTTTAAAAATTATTGTGAATTTAATACTCTTTCTTTTATTTCAGGATTCCTCTACTCTAAAGTAATATAGTTCAAAAGTTAGAAGGGAAAGAGTTGCTGTGGGTGAGGCAGAAAAAAGTCGTTAATGTCCAGAAAGATTAGAACAACCTTCTGGGCAGTTTCTGATGTGATGTTGTCCTTAATTTCTGTAGGAATATGAGGAGGGAGATGACTTCAACTTGGGAAATCAGGGTTCAATTACAATTATTAAGTGTTCAAAATATGCCTGGAATTGTACTAAATTCTAGAGACATAAAGCCAAGAAGAAAACATCCAATGTACTCAAGGAACTTAGTATTCTGAGGAAAGCAACATGAATTCATAACAGTACAAAGTATATAAAAGTAAATCCATAGTTAGGCAGCTCGATGGAACAGTAGTTAAAGTGCTGATCTTGGAATTAGGAATACTTTTCCTGAGTTCAAATCTGATATCACAAGGATCCATGAAGTGGCTCAGTGGATTGAGAGCCAGGCTCAGGACCAGGAGGTGTTGGGTTCATATTTTGGCCTCACATACCTCTGAGCAGTGTGACCCTGGGCAAGTCACTTAACCCCCATTACCTAGCCCTTACTGCTCTTATGCCTTGGAACCAATACACAATATTGATTCTAAGATGGAAGGTAAGGGTTTAAAAAATTCTGGTCTGACACACTTAATATCTGTGTGATCCTGGGCAAGCAAGTTAACTGTTTGCCTCAGTTTCCTCACCTGTAAAATGAGCTGGATAAGGGAATGGCAAATCACCCCAATATTTTTTTGCCAAGAACAACCCCCAGGAAGTGATGTAGAGCAAAAGGAGCAGAACTAGGAGAACAATGTATACAGACTGATACACTGTGGTACAATTGAATGTAATGGACTCCTCCATTGGTGGTAATGCAATGACCCTGAACAACCCAGAGGGTTATAGGAGAAAAAACACTATCTATAAGCAGAGGACAAACTGTGGGAGTAAAAACACTAAAGAAAAACAACTGCTTGAATATATGGGTCGAGGGGATATATATGGTTGGGGATGTAGACTCTAAATGAACATCCTAGTGCAAACACCAACAACATGGAAATAGGTTCTGATCAAGAACACATGTGATACCCAGTGGAACTGTGTGTCACCTATGGGAGGGGTAAGGGGAGGGGAGGGAAGAATAGAAAATGGTTTTTGTAACCAAGGAATAATGTTTGAAATTGACCAAGTTAAAAAAATAATGTCAAAAAAAGGAAACACCAAATGGTATAACCAGTTGTCAGAAATGACTGAAAAATGACCTAACAACAGCAAATACAGAGAAATTTCTATAAAGCAGGTATTAGCTACTGACCTCAGATATTTCTTGCAAAAGTGGGGGCATTGGAGATGAACCTTGTAGGAATTTAAGGATTCTGCCCGAAGAGGACAGAAGTGGATTGAACAGATGGGCTAGTCAGGCTGTTGGTAAGGTATGAACAAAGGCATGCCATATACCAGGATAGCAAGCAGGGAGGGATCAGTTGGCTTGGAATGCACTGTGAGAAGGAAAATAATTTATAATAATCTGGAATCAATTTTGCTGGAATCAGACTGTTAAGACTTAAGTTAAGAGGCTTTAAATGCCAGGGAATTCAAAATAGATGTATCTGTATGTATTTACATATATATGTGTTTGTATAGATATGCATGTAGGTAGATCTATACACAGAGAGATAGACAGCTAGATAGGAAAGATAGATAGACAGACAGACAGACAGAGAGACAGACAGACAGACAGAGATGGATGGATATATAGATGAATAAAGAGATCCTTGAAGTGAATAGAAGTCATTAGAATTTCTTGAGCAGGAGGTGATTAAATTGTAGTAGTCACAAGCCTGAGTCTCATGCTAGCCTTTGGCTTTTAGAAAGAGGGAGGAGACAAGGGTAGCCAGGTAGAATCAGACTTGAGAGACATAACTTGATTATACACAGAACCTCAGGCTTAGTTCCCTGGAGATGAAATCTATGACTCTGGGAGGCTCTTCTAGTCACAGGACTTTTGGAGATGAATAACCACATACAAATTTACCACTGCTGGAACATCAAAGAGCAAGGGGAGCAAGCTGTCATGGCAGTAGTGCAGCAAAGGAGTTCCTGGTCACATGGAAGAATTCTAGGCTCAAGCTTCCTAGATAATAAAGAATCCCAAGAACAAATAAGATGGTTACATATGTCTCTAGGAGAGGTGAGAAAGATTGAATAAAGGGAAAAGAAGTTAATGCTAATGCCATACTTGCATTCCCATTTCTGAAAACACTGATTCTAGGACAGGATTGCAAGCTAAAATGACCAGCTAGGTTTAGGGGGATGGTAGGAGCCTACTAAAGATGACCCAACATGTCCTGGAGAGTTTATGGTCTCAGATTTGTGTCCTTTCTGTTATGTTGCTATAGTGGATAGATTATCTCCCAGATTAGCAGGCCAATGACAGATATTATCTTAAAAAAGGAGCACAGGAAATACAAGTTGGGAATATCTCTCTTCAAGAAACTCAGTTAAAACAAAACATTTATTTTTATTTTTGAGTAAAAAACTCCTGCCTTTAAAAAGCCTACATTCTGCTAGGGGCATAATAAAGAAAATTATGCTACAAAATAGGAAGTGGTGGTAGTACAAGAAGGATTAAAGAAAAAAGTTCTTAGAATATTTAAGAGTGAAGAGCATTGACATTTAGTGAGGTCAGGAATGATTTCACAGAGGAAGTCAGCCTTGAATTGGATAAGGAATATGAAAGTCAGAAATGAGTAAGGTGTGCTTTCAAGACATGAGATTGGTCTGTGTAGATTAATGGAAGTAGGAGACAGCATGTCAACTTCAGTGCACTATCTTTCCATGGGCAGCAAAGTGGCATAGTGGATAGAGTGATGGTCCTAGAATCAAGAGAATTCATCTTTCTGAGTTCAAATCTGGCCTCAGATACTTACTAGCTGTGTGATACTGGTCAAGTCACTTAATCCTAGTTTCTTCATCTATAAAATGAGTTGGAAAAAAGAAATGGAAATCCACTATAGCATCTTTTCCAAGTAAAACCCCAAATGAGGTCATGAAGATATAAACATGACTGAAATGATTAAAAAACAAAAATGAAACAAAGGATCATTGGAAAATAAATTCAAAGATGCAAGGGAGCTTAGAGATCATTAAATCTAATCTGCATATTTTAAAAAAAAGCACTTACTTTCCATTTTGGATTCAATAATGTGTATTGCTTCCAAGGCAGAAGAAGTGTAAAGGCAAGGAAATGGGGGTTAGGTGATTTGCCTAAGATCGCACAGCCAGGAAGTATTTGAGGCCAGATTTGAACCCAGGTAATCTTGACTCCAATCCTGGCTTTCTATTCATTTTGCTCCATATCTGACCTAACAATAGATTGTTGATGTACAAACTCTTACTAGAATGTTGCCATAGTGTAAAGGTTACAACACTGAAAGTAATACTATTTTCTACATAAAACACAATTTCATTTCTAAAGATATCACAAAAAATGTGTCTAGATAAAAGAATGAGTTAATGTGTGACTTTGTAGAAGAATAATTTCAATACTGAATTGGCAGACTTGAAATGAATGCCAGAAATTAATTTCAAATGTGCTGAAATGCAAAGCTGTAAATTTATATGTGTATAATCTGCTTTAAAAGACTTTATTTTGATTATCTCCCTTGATCTTGACAGCATCCCTGTAAGGCAGGTATTATAGGCATTGTTCATTCCATTTGTTGCAGGAGGAAATAGGGGCTTAGATAGATCATATCATATTCATAATGCAGCAAGTAGGCAGTGAATTTTGGATAAAGAAGGATCTGAGTTTGAATTCTGTCTCAAATATGTCCTAGTCATGTGAAACAGGACAAGTCAATTAAATTATCTCAGGCTCAGTTTCTTCATTTTTTAAGATGGTGATAATAATTTCACCCACCTCATTACTGTGAGGATCATATGAGATAATGTATATAAAGTGCTTTGCAAATCTTAAAGTGCTATGCAGATGACTGTGGTCACATAATTTACAAATATTCGAGTCAGGATCTAACCTAGAACTTTATACTTGTTCAGAGGCATTTTATTATCCCAGAGTTCTCTTTCTCTCTCTGTCTGTCTCTCTTCTCCACCCTTCTTTTCTGTCTTCTACTCATACACATATATACACATATGTAAATGCATTTCTATCCCTCTCTAAATATCCTTCTGTACAGAACTAACTCTATAATCCCATCTTCATTTCTCAATACATACATGTGATGATATGTTCACTTTTTAGTATTCAAAAAAATCTTGTTTTTCATTGTTGGAACTTTTTTATGTTTCCAAGTTCTGTTTTTTTTCCTTATAAAAAGAAGTAATCTAGGCATAGCTCATCAGAGCTTGAAATAGTTATGTCCATGATTGTGTATTTGTGTTCCATATGGTCTGGAATTTTTCATGCCATGCCACAGGATTATAGGCTTAGACTGATGGATCCTTGGAATTCATTCCTCATTTTGCAGCTGAGGAAACTGAGATGAGTTTTAATTTCGATGAATTTAATTGAATATGTGAAGTGTAAAGGTTAAATTATTTTCCAAGGTTGGACCCAACTCCTCTGACTCTTGATCCAGCTAAGATACTATAGTGTCTATTCCTGTCTTATCTTTCAAACAAGACATTCTAAGAGCCTTCCAAGTGAAGGCCATCTGAAACAATTCCTTCTTAATTGGCTACCCCAATGGCACTGAGTAGAGTATTCCATATTCCAAAAGCTTTCTAATGAGTTTATATTCTCATAATAAATGCTAAATTTGACTGTTACAATTTGAATTACTCTAAATCAAGTTTATAGTAGAATGCATCAACTTTTTTTTTTTTTGGTAAAAGATGGACAATCTATTTTGTTAGTAAGTGGGATTTGTCCTTCCTGATATTCAATGATCAATAAAGGGAGAGGGGTTAAGGAGAAGATATTTCCTTTGGTCAGTTGATGGAGTTGAACTACCTTTGGCTGAGCTCTCGTCCCAATTCATGGGAATTTCTAGCAAACAAAGGAGAGCAGATATTGTATACAAGAGGCCACCACATCAACCTCCTCTATTCAAGAAAGAAAGTGTTGAACTTAACTAGGACATCCAATCTATACTTTAAGAGTCATACTAGGAATAACTTGGGTATTACAGGACTTGGGCTTTGTCACCGATACCTATAATATTTTGACATCTACACTGAATTCTGAATCCTCCTATGTGGCAAAAAGGCTAGTACAGTGTTAAACAATAGTTCTAAAAAGAGAGGCCCTTAAATGTCCCTAAACTATAATCTTCTAATGTTAGAATGGATTTTTTTTTTGCTGATGATTTTACTATTTTTTGATTACCTTACTAATTGTGAGAGATTCCAGTTCAGAAGTTTTTAAAAAAGTAGTATTCAAGAAAGAGAAAAATTTCCTTTTAACATATAACATTAAATAAAGGATTACCTCAATAGTATCAAATTCACAGGAGTCAATAATTCTTACAGTTACATCCTTTTAGGCTTCATATGCCCATAGTCTAGTTTTAAATGTAATTTTATTAAGTTTTAGTATGTAATTTTATCTATATTTTATTGTGTAATCATTTAATTTGGTAAATGTTTCCCAATTATATTTTAATCTGCCTTTACTTGAGAGTGTTAACTACCACTGAAGCTTTAGACAGTTTTGGACTATATGATACAATTTTGCTGAATTTATGGAATGTTTATGGGATATAGACTTGTTCTGTTTGGCTAAAATGGCATAACTAGGTAGAAGCTGTGAAGAAGTGAGTAAGCATTGATGTAAGGAAACATTTCCTAAGGATTGAAATGACTCACAAGTCTATAGGATTGTACCTGTAGTACTGGAAGGAATCTCAAGGAATTTGTAGTCTGACTCCTCCACTTTATAGGAATCTTCCAAAAGAGGTAAATTGACCATGTTCGGGCAACTAGCAAGTACTGGAGTCTAGCTTTGAACCATGGTCCTCTGATTACTGAACCAATAGGCCCTCCACAATAGTATTATATCTTTAGTAGATTTCCCCTTATTGGAGTCCTTTAAGTCGGCATGAATTTAGGGTTAGGGTAAGAGACCACTCTTCGGAGAGTTAGTTATGGGGGAGATGAAAAAATGACATTCCCATTTCAGATGGAGAGCTGAATCAAAAGAAACGTTTTTCAGGATAGAGGAGAAGCTTAAATCTTTTCAAGAATATTTGCAGTGAGAAGGAAGGGGCAATTTTTGGGAGACAGATTGAAGATTCAGGAAAGGAAATGTAATTGATGAAACTAAGTCCTCATTTAAACAGGTGGCACCTCAATATGGTCTTTCAAACATGTTCAGCTCCCTCATTGAAATTCATAGCCTGCACTTTACTAAGGTCAGTGGTATCACTATCACATATTTACAACTCACTTCTAGAGGTTATATGGTTCAGAATGTTTGATAAAGGGCAAGCAACTAATGGAGGAAGTCCACCCTCACCCCCTAATAAGACTCCTGTTATTGCTCTTACTTCTAGTAATCATCATGATCAAAAATGGCTTTGGCATCAAGTAATTGAAATCATGTCAGTAGTTTTCCATATGTATATATTTTTTTTCCGTCTGCCACACAAAGGTGAATACTGAATTATGTTCTTATTGCCAGCACCTTACCTTATTGGGATTTGGAGAGGATATGAAGAAATGATACATGTAAGATGCTTTGTAAAATTTCAAATGGGCTGTCTAAATGATAGCAATTATCCAATAATCAACAAGTCTAATAAGGACATATTAAGTACATATTAGTACTTAGAAGTACTTATAAGTACAAATAAGTACATATGAAGCTTCTATGTGTGAGATGGGACATATAAAGACATCAAAATAGGTTTGTCATTGAAAGAACATGCTAGGGAACTTCTGGGTAAATACAGAAGCAGTCTGGACACAAAACTCTTCCTCTCCTCAGCACCCACCAATGTAGACTACCTCAAAAGACCAAAAAACCCCCAAATTCATAAGAATGAAAGGGATTATAGTAGGGTGCAGCATTGGACATATGTGGTAGTTGGGCATTTCCACACTATAAGGGGGTGAAAAAGCTCCCATCAAAACGCGAGCTGATCTACCCTCCCCCACCCCACCTATGGAGCCAGAGTCAGAGCTAGCAAGTGCCAGAATCAGTGAGCGAGGGGCAACTCTAAAGTGAGTAAGGGACACCTCTAGGTCCTTTGGAGCTGACTAAGCCCGCCAAAGACCTACCTCTGGGACCAGCTACATCTGAACCCACAGCAGGCTGAAGAGTGCAGACCGTGAGCACTCATGGGAAGATAATACAGAGAAGGGCAATAAACAGCAAAAGCTGTGGAGATTCGAGAGCTTGCCTCAGGCAAAATCCTTGCTCCTTCACTCCATACACAGAGAGCCTGCCCATTTCACTCAGACTTCTGACTAAAAAGGGAAGGAAAAACCTACACAGTGATGGCAAATTGTGCCCAGGAACAACAACCTCCCTCCAAGAAAAACAGGAAGAAAGAATTGGCCCTTGAAAATTTTTATAGAGGAAAAACTCAGGCTACAGAGGAAATAGAGGAGGAAATTCAAATAAACCCAAAACCTTCCAAAAAATGGAAATTGTCCACAAGCTCATGAAGAATTTAAATTGGAACTTATGAAAAAGATGGAAGCATTTTGGCAAGAAAAGTGGGAAATAGTTCAAAGAGAAAATAACAGTTTAAAGGACAAGAATTCCCAATTGGAGAAACAGCTGGAAGCCATGAAAAGCAGGATAGACCAAATTGAAAAGGAAAACCAGTCTTTAAAGACCAGAATTAGGCAACTGGAAGACAATGATCTTGCAGAAGAGAAAGAATTAATAAATCAAAGTCAAAAGACTGAAAAAATAGAAGAAAACACAAAATACCTCACTGTCAAGATGACAGGTCAGGAAATCAGAGCAAAGAGAGACAATTTTAGAATCATTGGTCTACCTGAAAAGTCAGAAATAAACAGAAATCATGACATCATACTACAAGAAATTATCCAAGAAAACTGTCCTGAAGTCCCTGAACAAGGGGGCAAAACAGACATTGAAAGAGTTCAAAGAACAGCCTCTATACTAAAAATTCAAAAGACAACTCCCAGTAATGTAATTGCCATATTCCAGAGCTTTCATGCTAAGGAGAAAATTTTACAAGAAGCCAAAAAGAGACAATTCAGATACCAAGGAGCACCAATCGGGATCACACAGACCTGGCAGCTTTGACCATAAAGGACTAAAAGGCCTGGAACATGATATTCAGAAAGGCAAGAGAATTGGGTCTTCAACCAAAGATCACCTATCCATCAAAACTGACTATATATTTCCAGGGGAAAGTATGGCCATTCAACAAAATAGAAGATTTCCAAGTATTTGTAAAGAAAAGACCAGAAATAAGTGGAAAGCTTGATATCCAAACACAAAGATTAAAAGAAACATGAAAAGGTAAATAATAAAGAGAGAGAAAAAGGGGAAAAAGTATTTTTTTATTCAAACTCTCTTCTTTAAGGGCTACAATTAGATCAAATTATATATATTAATATATGGGGAAATATTATTTGTAACTCTCAAAAATTATATTCATTATTACAGTAATTAGTAGAATCATTCACAGGAAGAGACTGGGGTACTAAGGGCTATAAGATGATATGCAAAAAAGAAAAAAAGGAGGGGGAAATTGAAGATGGCACCAAGAGATATTTGAAGAAATAAAATAAATAGGATAATCTTTATCACACAAAGATACACATGGGAAGAGGAGGGGAAGAATACTCTTATAAGAAGGAGATGAAGATAGTGCTAATAGGCAAGACTCAAACCTTACTCTCAGTGAAATCAATTCTGAGAGGGAAGAGCATCTAGATCCATTGAAGTCTTGAATTCTATCTCATCCTTCATGGAAAGTGAGAAGGGAAAATTAAGGGGGGTAGAGGGGAGGGAGTACAAAAAGGAAGGGAAAGAGAGAGGGAAGGGAACTTAACAGACCCTAAAAAAACAAGAAGGGAGCAAAAAGGAAGGGACCAGAAAGGGAAGCATATTAAGGGAGGGGATTAGTGGAATTGATTAAAAGTCAACTACTGGTTTAAAAGGATATAGCAAAAGAAGAAAGGACAGAACTAGGAAAGGATATTAAAATGCTAGGTAATACACAAGTGACAATCATAACTTTGAACATGAATGGGATGAACTCACCCATAAAGCGTAGATGAATAGCAGAATGGATTAGAATCCAAAACCCTACCATATGTTATCTTCAAGAAACACACATGAGACGGGTAGACACTCACAAGGACAGAATTAAAGGATGGAGTAAGACCTTCTGGACCTCAAATGATAGAAAGAAGGCAGGAGTTACAATCATGATATCTGACAAAGCCAAAGCAAAAATAGACCTGATTAAAAGGGATAGGGAAGGTAACTATATTTTGTTAAAAGGGACTTTAGATAATGAGGAAATATAACTAATCAACATGTATGCACCAAATAGTATAGCACCCAAATTTCTAATGGAGAAACTAGGAGAATTGAAGGAAGAAATAGACAGTAAAACCATATTAGTGGGAGATTTGAACCAACCACTTGTGGAAAGGAAACAAGACTGACAGTTTGTGTGGGGGAAGGGCCAACTGGGAGTGGCAGTTGGGTCTTGTGACTAGCACTTCCTGCCTGCCGGGGGCGGGGGGGGGGGAAGACTGGAGAGGACTGGCTTCCGGGTGTCAGAGGAGAGTGGAGCTTGTTCAGCCCAGTCTGGAGTGGCATGCTCTTCTTGGTTCAGCCCAAAGACACAGGCTTCTAAAGGTTAGAATTGTTCTTGTTTGCTTTCTGTGTACTGCTAAGATTCTGAATTAGAAGAATGAGAGTAGACTGGAGTGGGACAAAATCTCCACCAGCCTCTGGGGCCTGGCCTCAGGTCTGAAACTGAGAAAAACTCCAATCCCAACTAGTTATTAAACTTTATGTTATTTGAATTCACAGTCAGATAAGTGGACTATCTTTTCTGGTCATAGAGGGAGCTGAAATTCAGTTTCAGTCATTCAAAGACAAACCGTCCTTATTGGACGCCTGCTGTTTCCTCTCAGCAGGGGGCATATCCTTCCCTTGCCTCACCAAGCAGTGTTCCCTCTCTCCCCTTAACTCCTCCTTACCCCATACAAACCTCCTTTTATCTCCCTTTTTCCCAATCCCATTTCCTTTCCCAATAAATATTACAGTTTTTAGATAACTCAAATAAAAAAAATAAATAAGAAAGAGGTAAAAGAAGTGAATGAAATCTTAGAAAAAACAGAATTAATAGATATATGGAGAAAAATAAATAGGGACAAAAAGGAATACACCTTCTTTACAGCAGCACATGGTACATTCACAAAGATTGACCATGTACTTGGTCATCAAAACATGGCAAACAAATGCAGAAAAGCAGAAATAATAAAGGCAACATTTTCAGATAATAATACAATAAAAATAATGATCAGTAAGGGTACATGGAGAGTCAAATCAAAAATTAATTGGAAATTAAATAATATGATTCTCCAAAATTGGTTAGTTAGAGGACAAATCATAGAAATAATTAATAATTTCATTGACAAAAATGACAATGATGAGACATCCTTTCAAAATCTATGGGATGCAGCCAAAGAAGTACTCAAGGGAAAATTTATATCCTTGAGTTCATATATTAACAAATTTGGGAGGGTGGAGGTAAATGAATTGGACATGCAAATCAAAAAAATTTGAAAGTGAATAAATTAAAAATCCCCAGAAGAAAACTAAATTAAAGATCCATATAAATAAGGGAGAAATTAATGAAATCAAAAGTGAAAGAACTATTGAACTAATGAATAAGATTAGAAGCTGGTATTTTGAAAAAACACACAAAGTAGACAAAGTACTGGGCAATCTAATAAACAAAGGAAAGAATTACAGGAAATTAACAGTATCATAGATGAAAAGGGAGAGCTCACCTCCAATGAAGAGGAAATCAAGGCAATCATTAAAAACTATTTTGCCCAATTATGTAAAAATAAATATGCCTATCTAGGTGATATGGATGAATATTTACAAAAATATAAATTGCCAAGATTAACAGAAGAAGAAATAGAATTCTTAAATAACTCCATATCACAAAAAAGAAATTGAACAAGACATCAAAGAACTCCCTAAGAAAAAATTCCTAAGGCCTGATGGATTCACAAGTGAATTTTATCAAATATTCAAAGAACAGCTAATCCCAATACTATACATACTATTTGACATAATAAGCAAAGTAGGAGTTCTATCAAATTCTTTTTAATGACACAAATATGTTACTGATTCCAAAGCCAGGCAGGTCAAAAATGGAGAAAGAAAACTACAGACCAATTTCCTTAATGAACATAGATGTAAAAAATCTTAAATAGAATATGAGCAAAAAGACCTCAGCAAGTCATCATGAAGATTATTCACTATGATCAGGTGGGATTCATACAAGAAATGTGAGGATGGTTCAATAGTAAGAAAAACATCCACATAATTGACCATTTCAACAATCAAACCAACAAAAATCACATGATTATCTCAATAGATGCAGAAAAAGCTTTTAACAAAATACAACACCCATTCCTATTAGAAAATACTAGAATGCATAGGAATAGAAGGGTCTTTCCTAAAAAATAATAAAAAGTATTTATCTAAAATCATCAGTCAACATCATCTGCAATGGGGATAAACTAGATGCATTCCCAATGAAATCAGGAGTGAAATAAGGATGCCCATTATCACCGCTATTATTTAACACTGTACTAGGAACACTAGCAGTAGCAATTAGAGAAGAAAAAGAAATTGAAGGTATTAAAATTGGCAATGAAGAGACCAGGCTATCACTCTTTGTGGATGATATGATGGTCTACTTAAAGAATCCTAGAGAATCAACTAAAAAGATAGTTGAAATAATCAACAACTTTTGCAAAGTTGCAGGATACAAAAAAAACCCACATAAGTCATCAGAATTTCTATATATCTCCAACACATCTCAGCAACAACAATTAGAAAGAGAAATTCATTTAAAATCACCTTAGACAATATAAAATACTTAGGAATCTAGCTGCCAAGACAAACTCAAGAATTATATGAGCACAACTACAAAACACTTTCCACTCAATTAAAACTCGATCTAAACAATTGGAAAAATATTAACTGCTCATGGGTAGGATGAGCTAACATAATAAAAATGATCATCCTACCCAAACTTATTTACTTATTTAGTGTCATACCCATCTAACTACCAAAAAACTTCTTTACTAAATTAGAAAAAAACATAACATAACAAAGTTCATTTGGAAAAACAAAAGATCAAGCATATTCAGGGAAATAATGGAAAAAAATGCTAAGGAAGTTGGCCTTGCAGTACCAGATCTCAAACTATACTATATAGGAGTGATCTTCAAAGCAATATGGTACTGGCTAAAGAACAGAAAGGAGGATCAGTGGAATAAACTTGGGGTAAGTGACCTCAGCATAGACCTCAGTCTATGACAATCCCAAAGATCCTGGTTTTGGGACAAAAATCCACTATTTGATAAAAAAAACTGCTGGGAAAATTGGAAGACAGTGTGGTAGAGATTAGGTTTGGATCAACACCTCACACCCTACACCAAGATAAACTCAGAATGGATGAAAGACTTGAACATAAAGAAGGAAATTATAACTAAATTAGGTGAACACAGAATAGTATATATGTCAGATCTTTGGGAAAGGAAAGATTGTAGAACCAAACAAGCCTTATAAAAAGTCACCAAATGTAAAATAAATAATTTTGACTACATCAAATTAAAAAGGTTTTGTACAAACAAAACTAATGTAACCAAAATTAGAAGGGAAGTAACAAATTGGGAAACAATCTTCATAACCAAAACCTCTGACAAAGGTCTATTTACTCAAATTTAAAAAGAGCTAAATCAATTGTACAAAAAAAAAATAAAGCCATTCTCCAATTGATAAATGGGCAAGGGACATGAATAGGCAATTTTCAGATAAATCAAAACTATTAATAATCACATGAAAAAGTGCTCTAAATCTCTTATGATCAGAGAGGTGCAAATTAAAACAACTCTGAAGTATCACCTCACACCTAGAATTTTGGCTAACTTGACAGCAACAGAAAGTAATTAATGCTAGAGGGGATGTGGCAAAGTTGGGTCATTAATGCATTGCTGGTAGAGTTCTGAATTGATCCAACCATTCTGGAGGGCAATTTGGAACTATTCCCAAAGAGTGCTAAAAGACTGTCTGCCTTTTGATCCAGCCATAGCACTGCTGGGCTTGTACCCCAAAGAGATAATAAGGAAAAAGACCTGTACAAGAATATTCATAGGTACACTCTTTGTGGTGGCAAAAAATTAGAAAATGAGGGGATGCCCTTCAATTGGGGAATGGCTGAACAAATTGTGGTATATGTTGGTGATGGAATACTGCTGTGCTTAAAGTA
Source organism: Monodelphis domestica (assembly GCF_027887165.1). NCBI lineage: Eukaryota > Metazoa > Chordata > Mammalia > Didelphimorphia > Didelphidae > Monodelphis > Monodelphis domestica. The sequence goes on from NC_077234.1 coordinate 62,414,167, forward strand.
ATAATAAAGTGGAGGAATTCCATGGGGACTGGAACAACCTCCAGGAATTGATGGAGAGTGAGAGGAGCAGAACCAGGAAAACATTGTACACAGAGACTGATAAACTGTGGTACAATGGAATGTAATGGACTACTCCATTAGTAGCAATGCAGTGATCCTGAACAACTTGGAGGAATATACAAGAAAAACCACTATCCACATTCAGAGGAAACACTGTGAGAGTAAAAACACTCAAGAAAAACAACTGCTTGAATACATGGGTTGAAGGGAGATGGTTAGTGATGTAGACAATAAAGGAACATCCTAGTGCAAACATCAACAACATGGAAATAGGTTCTGATCAAGGACACATGTAAAAGATTTTGGAATTGCGTGGCAGCAATGGGAAGAGAGGAGAGGGAGGAAGAGAATGCGATTTTTGTAACCAAGGAATAATGTTTGAAATTGACTAAATAAAAATAAATAAATAAAAAGAAAGAATATTCTACTGGTGGTCCTATATACACATACATGTACATACATGGACCATAATTTGAGGAAGAAAAGAGTATTAATATTCATCCTCATTATTTTGCCTTGTGTAACAGTAATTTAATTGGTCTAAGAAATCTCTGATAATGGAGCTACCTCATCTAATAATAATAAATCAAATTAGCAACTGATATGCAGTTTATTTTCTTATTGTTCAGTGCTGTCTTCATCATCCCATTTTGATTTTTGTGGCAAAAATCCTGAAACCATTTCCCTCCCCAGCTTATTTACAGATGAGAAAACTGAGCCATTGTTAAGTGACTTGCCCAGGGTCACAAAGGTAGCAAGTGTCTGAGGCCAGATTTGAACTCACAAAGATGAGTTTTAGTAATTCCAGATTTAGCTCTCTATCTACTATACCACCTAGATGTCTAGGTAGTTTATATTCTTAAAGAATTGCCTAGGGCTAGAACAGAAGAAGTGATTTCCCCAGGGTTACAGATTTAGTATATATTAGAAGTGGGAATTGAACCCCATTATTCTTGATTCAGGCTAGTTCTCCATCTACTATACAACATTGCTCCCTCATTATTGTTATTATCAAACCTATTATTATTAATTAACATGCTAGTTTCAATCAAACAATCACAGTTCAGAATGAGTTTGGAAGATGCTCTCTTCTCAAACTATATGTCCTAAGGAAGCAGTAGTTAGATAGTAGGGTGATCTCCTTAGAGACTATAGTCAATGGAGTTAAAGAAATATATTGAGAAGAAAAAGAGGACAGAAAATATATCCCACTGAAAGTAACAGATATCCCACTGAAATATACACTTAATCCACTTTATTTTAAGAAGTATCATCTATTAGAGGTTACCCTTTATGAGGCAGTGATAGTTGTTGGGAATATAGAAATGAAAAAAAAAGTTTAATTTCTGCTTAGGGAATACAACTTTTAAACAGATAAATAATTATAGAATAAAATGATGGGAAGAAAGAACCTGACAACCAGAGGGATGTAATAAGATAATATAAAGTGTTTTGCAAACTTAAAGCACTATACAAACATTAAGCATCATCAGGAAATGAACAAGTATATAAGGCAATGGAAAACCACAAGAGTGATCAGAGTGGCTATCCAGTAAGTTTGGGGAATAAAAGATTTCCTAAAGAAATTGAAAATTCAAGTTCAATCTAGAGAGGATAACATGGGTGTGTGTATGATGGAATACCGGGGCCGAAAGCATAAGCAGGATCTAGCAAATGATGGACATGGGGACAAGCAAGTAGTTATCTGAATAGAGAGACTATGCTGGAAGTGGCATTTTGAAAAACATATTTTGACTTTTTCTGGTACTTAAATTTTAATTAATGAATTTGTTTGTTAAATTAAAATTCCCAGAGATAGCTACTTTATCAGAGAAATGTGATAAGTCAGTAGTAAGATGGGGAAGACAGCCTAAGAATATTAATTCCTAGGATGCTTTTGTGATCTTACTTCTTGCCTCATACACTTTATAGATAGGTGTCTGCTTTTCCCTCTGTTTAAATTTAGACTCCAGAACTCCTCAACCATGCCCCAGCTCTTTATCCTGAAGCTTTTTTTTTCTTTTCTCAACAACTGTATGTTCACAATAAGGCTGGAAACTCTGAAAGAATAATCTTTGTGTCTTCTTTTTCTTTTCCATATAGTCTTAACTCCTTTGACTATGCTCTCTAAAGAGATCACCCTACTTTCTAACTATTGCTTCTTTTAAGACATTAAGGTTCAGAAGACATTACCTCCAATTTGTTGGCTGCTCCCAGAACCTCCATTTAAAAAAGACACTCAGCACAGCCATGTTTCTGTTCCTTTCTAAGCTTCATTCAGGACTTCTTGTTCCAGGTCCCTTGCCATGTACCTTGTTAACTGACCAATGCGGGGAACTCTGAGGTAAGAGATTCTCTTCAACTCATCACAGGTCAGCACCTTCTCTGCAACTTAAAGCATTAGAGGGTTGTCCAGATCATTGAGCGATGAAATCATTTGTACTGTCACATGGAAGGCATATGAAAAGAATGGGACTTGAAGCAGTTCTTCATGCCATACTGAATCTCTTAGAGAGCTTTTATGAAACACTAACTAATTGGCTGCTAACTGATTACTTTTAAATTAATTCTAAGGATCAAAAGAATTTTTATTCCCTCTCCAAGTCTAATGAAGTCATTTCACATTTACGGTGGGAAGCAGGGTATAAGAGAGAACACTCAAGACTGGGTCTTTCAGAAATCTGCTTAGTATTCACTAAGTAATTGAAGATAAAAAGCTACTTCTTACGTATTAAAATGTTTCCCTTACTAGATCCCAGGCTAACTGATTCTTCAAGTTTTTCAGGCTTCAGGTTAAGTAACTCAGCTCTCAGGGGAACATGATGAATTGGGAAGTTGAGCAGTTAAAAGATGATGAGGCACAAGTGGCTTGCTTTGCATTCTCCTTGGTATGCTGGCTAAACATCTTAAATCTACTAAAAATGGCAGCCATTCAAATAAAGGCTATGAATGATACCTATAAAGTCAAGGAGGAAGCTGTCACTTATACAAGGTTGCTCTATGAAGAAACATCCTCACTGCTACCCTCACAAATACAAGAATCCTAGAAGGATTCGCTTGATAAAGTGGACTTTTAGAGATGAAATTGACCACAAGTTATAAGATATCTTGTGAAAAGAAGTGATGACCACATCCAATTTAAGAGGTTGAGATGAATTCCAGTTTCTAGTAGGACACTGTTGGGGTTGATGTCATTGATTCTAATTATTTGAAAGCAGCCAAGGGTTTATTATTGGTCAGTTCCACAGAACCCTCTTTTCAAAGAGAGAAAGATTTTTTTCCATCAAAAACCCTTACCTTCCATCTTTGAATCAATTCCATGTTTTGGTTTCAAGGGAGAAGAGCAGTAAGGGCTGGGCAACTGGATTTAAGTGACTTGCCCAGGATCATACAGCTAAGGAAGTATCTAAGGTTGTTTTTGAACCGAGGACCACCCATCTTTAGACTTTGTTCTTTATCCACTGAGTCAAAGAGCTGCCCTGAGAGAAAGTCTTGAGAGAACTCTGAAAAATCACACCACTGTTTTTAGTTCTAAAATTACGTGATAGCCTAATCCTCTAAGGCCATTATGAGAGACAGGGTTATCTAGGTTGAATAATAGCTCATATTTATGGAGTATTTTATATTTAATATTTTATATAATCATACCGAGAGACTACTACTATACTATACTATAATCATAGGTTTAGAAGGTACCTCAGAGTCCATCACATCCAAGCTCCTGATTTTATACATAAGGAACCTGAGGACTAGAATTATATAGATGGCAATTTTGACAAAATTGGGATTTGAATCTGAGTGCTTTTTCCAATATCCAAATTGTTCCCCCAATATTTAAAATAACTCTGTTTCAGAGTTACTAGTATGGAAGCTATCATAATTTTTTAGATAGACGAGTCCTTATGTAACTTGCCCAGGGTTACTCAGATTATAAGCATCTGAAATAGAATTCAAACCCAGTGCTACATTAGGCAAATCATGTTTTCTCCAGCTTTCCATTCCAAATGCAGTTTTACAGTTAAATCACGTTTAGAAGAACTTCACAAGCACTGTTGATGGGAAAAAGCCATCATTAAAAGACAATAGGAATTTGGGAATGAGAAGTAATAGCCTTTAAAGATGAAGAGAAGGAAATAAGCATTAATTAAGTACCCACTATGCTAGAAACTGTGCTAAGCACTTTGAAAACATGTCATTTTATCATTATAATACCTTGGGAGTTGGGTATTATATCTATTTTACAAATGAGAAAACTGAGGAACAAATAAGTTAAATGACTTGCCTAGGGTCACAAAGCTGGTAAGTGTCTGAAGATTGTTAAGGTCAAGCCTTCTTGACCTCGGAGACCACTGAGATTATTTAATCCCTAATCTTTGTTTTAAAGTTGAAGAAACTACAGTCTAGAAAAATAGTCTTATACAAACTATAAGAGATACTGAGTCAAAGAGTCAAAATTAAATTCCAAGTTCTTTGATACAATGTTTTCCTACTGTTTCACTCAATCTCTGTGATACCACCCATTTTTTTGTAAGTACCATTTGTGGTGGAAGGAAGAGTAAGATTTAAATTAATGTCCTATACTCCAAGTATTATATTTTATAAAGTTTATTACTAATCCCTTGAAGTAAAAGGAACAAAAACTTAATTATCTAACAAAATAAGACCACATGAATAAATTTTTCTGCCACTCACACCACACCACCTCTACAAAACTTGATCAAGGGAAGAGAGAGCAAGAGGTGGGGCTAAACAAAATGGATATCCTCTTTATATCATCACATAATGTGATATGGAAAGTAGGATGCTGGGAAATGAAATTCTGGGGAGTAGATTCTAATTACACAGAAGGAACAGCTAGGATAAATAATCAAGAGAGCTAATGGTAGGCAGATTTATAGGCTGATTAGATATGTATCTGAAACATTTCTTTGTCACTTATGCCTGCCTCATTTGGTGACTATCCAGCTCTTAAAAATAGAACCCTCTAAAGATTGGAATCTTGGACAATTGCCTTAATCTCTCATACATTAATTAGCAAAGGCTATGTATATATACTATGGCAAAGTTTGAGGATGTATAAGTTTATATAAATGGGAAGCCAGAATAATAAAAAGGAAGACCTGGATTCAAGTTGTACTACTGGTACACACTAGCTCTCTGTCCATTGTCAAGTTACTCAACTTTTTATTGCCCAAGAGAATTCTTTCAATAATGCAATCAACATGTACTTATAGAGCTCCAACTAGTCACAGTCATTATTGACTAGTATTAATCAAGCTTGCAACATAGGCCAAGCACTGTGTCAAGTCATGGGAATACAAAAGGGAGAAGATAACATATAAAAAGAAGCAGGAAGTGGGGAGTGAAGGGAGAGAAAGTGATTCAGTTTTGAACATGGTGGAGAAAAACCTAAGTACAGCATGGAAAGGAATGAAACATAGTCAATTCAAGTACCATCCTAGATGCCGGGATAACCAAAACAAGGAATAAGATAATCATCATTCCCAAAGAGCTTACATTCTAATGAATAAAGTAATATGTATATATGTATATATATATATATGTGTGTGTGTGTGTGTGTGTGTGTGTGTGTGTGTGTGTGTATGTATGTATAGGTCAAATGAACAAAGTGGTTAAATACAGAGGGGTCAGAGAGGGAGAGTACAAGTAAGCCTTCATGGTAAAGATGGCGTTTGAGCTGTATCTTGAAGAAAGACTTAGGGGATACCCAACCCAAAGGCATAGAGACTAGACTTGGGCTCCTACATGTGAGCAGCAGAGGAAAGCCTGGGTTGGCTGGATTGCAGTGTGAGAAAAAGAAGTAAAACATAATGAGGCTAAATATAGACAAGTGGATCTTCTGCATCCATGCAGGAAGTTTCCACACCTGGAGTTTATCAATATCAAGGTTCAGACCTTCCATGCTATCCAAAGGAATAACAAAGTCTACTTGAGGATATGACATCTCATAACTTCATTTTCTTTAAAAAATCTTCTGCGGGAGGTCTTTCCTCACCTTGCTCCCATTATAGTACTTAAATTGCAGAAGAAATATTCACTGACTAGATCTTGGAGTGAGTCTCTAAAATTGACGTTGATCTTCAGTCAACTCTTCTTTGCCCAGCTGAATCAGCACTTGACTTATTGGGAGAGGGAAACTGGAGGTCAGGAATCAAGACAGGCATCAAAATGGAAACAGTTGTGATAAACACTAAAGGCATTAAAGGAGCCAAGATGTCAATTAATTATGGGGGGGGGAGAGAGGGGGGAGAGAGGGGGGGAGACGGGGGGGGGGGGGGAGAGAGAGAGAGAAAGAGAGAGAGAGAGAGAGAGACAGAGAGAGAGAGAGAGAGAGAGAGAGAGAGAGAGAGAGAGAGAGAGAGAGAGAGAGAGAGAGAGAGAGAGAGAGAGAGAGAGAGAGAGAGAGAGAGAGAGAGAGAGAGAGAGAGAGAGAGAGAGAGAGAGAGAGAGAGAGAGAGAGAGAGAGAGAGAGAGAGAGCGCCCCTTGGTCATACTACTGGTGTTAGATATAGAATATTGAGTCAAGAATCACCTGTGTGGAAGACCATGATTATCAGGTCTAACCCCCTCCTCAAGGCAAATGCAGACAGTTGAGTTCCTATGCTTATTAAAAGCACTCTATCACCTGCACTCACCTTGCAGTTCACTCTATATCATTTCTTTGACTGGCAACACCTGGATTATAAATGACTCAGTTGGGTAAGAGTCATGCTGAGGATTTGTTTATTTGTTTAAGTTTAATTAACAACTTTAAAATTACACTGATTATTACCACCTCTCACTGTTACCTGTTTGACCCAGGAAGCTAGGGTAGCAATTTAAATATTTAATTTCAGAGGAAAAATGACAGACACACAATGACAGCTGGAGAGCTAACAGCATACCAGGCAGCATGGATACAGAGTAGTCTGAGAAAAATGTTGTTCCTGGAGACAGTAGACCTGTCTTCCCAGTCTAGCTCTGATATTTACTAGCTGTTTGACCATAAACAAGTCATTTCCCCTTCTGAGCCACAATTACTTGGTTTTAGAGAGGAAGGGAGGAACAAGTATTTATTAAACTCGTGACGACATGCCAGTCAGTCAACAAACATGCTGTATGTCAAGTACTTTGCTAAATGCTGGGGATATAAAGACAAATGAAAACCCAGTCCCAGACCTCAAGAAACTTGAAATCTTCCCCACAAAAGGAAGCTAAAAAGGAGAGTGGAAAGATAAGAAGGTGTAACAGAGAAGTCCAAAGTAGTGTAGCTATTGAGAAATGAAAAGAACTATCATGTTAAGCCCCTCCATAAATAGTAGCCCATGAACCCACCCTCCAGTCAAAGAGTTTAATCAAAGGAGTAGAAAGTCCTGATGAGATATGAGTCCTAGGCAGATTCAATCTTAGAGTAAAATGAGATTTCCCAATTATTAGTTTCCTGGGGAAGAAATGGATGCATGATGGAGAGGGACAAAGAAAACCAAAAGCAGTATAGCTAATGAAAATGCCAGGTGCTATGGTAATGGATTTATAATTATTTTCTCATTTGATTCTCACAATTACCCTGAGGTTGAAGTGAGTTAGGGCTATTATCTCCATCTGACAGTTGAGGAAGTGGAGGCAGAAAAGGGTAAATGACTTGCCCAGGGTCACAAAGTCAATAAATATCTGAGATTAGATGAATATGCATATTCCTGACTCCAGGCCCAGATATCACTTCCATTTCAATTCCTAGCTGTCTAAAAATGAGGTAATAATAATAATAATTATATTCCTTTTTGCATTTTGTGTAAATTAAAGCTTTATGTAAATGTGAGTTGTTATTTTTTTTTAAACCCTTACATTCTATCTTGGAATCAATACTGTGTATTGGTTCCAAGGGAGAAGAGTGGTAAGGGCTAGGCAATGGGGGTTAAGTGACTTGCCCAGGGTCACACAGCTGAGAAGTGTCTGAGGCCAGATTTCTACGTAAGACCTCCCATCTCTATGCCTGGCTCTCAATCTACTTAGCTACCCAGCTGCCTCTGTGAGTTGTTATTGATAAAAGATTTAATGTTATTATTAATTGACACAAAAATTGAATCGCTATTTCTGAAAGGAAAAAAATCAGTATCAACTTATTAGAAATCAGAGTGGGCAAAGGAAGGAGATATAATCATTTTTTATTGTTAATCTTAAAGATTTTAGATTTTTTGGAAGTGAAAAGTATTTCTCAGAGAAAAATGCAGATTTTGATTTACAAAGGCAAAAGGAAGGAGTTCTCTTTTCATTATAATTTAGGTGAGTCAGTATGGTACAATGGAAAGAAAGGTATTGGGTTTAGAGTCAAGGAACTTGGTTTGAAATCATTCCTTTGTAGCTAATCATCCGAATTGCCTAGCTATGTCCCTTAATTATTCAACACTTCAGGACTCATTCTGTAAAGTGAGGTGGTGAGGGTAGGGTGGAAACTTTGGCTTGATGAACTCTAAGGATATATCTCCTGTCTCTGTGCTTTTCCACTGGCTATTCTCCATGCCTGGAATGCATTTCCTCTTTCCTTCAAACTCATTGCATCTTTATTTGTCTTCAAGTTACACTTCAAGTCCCCTCCCTCCTTGAGTTCCTTGTATTTTTTTAAACCCTTACCTTCAATCTTAGAATCAATACTACACATTGGTTCCAAGGCAGAAGAGAGGTAAGGGCTAGGCAATGGGGATTAAGTGACTTGCCCAGGGTCACACAGTTAAGAAGTGTCTGGGGCCATATTTGAACCTAGGACCTTCCATCTCTAGAGCCAGTTCTCAATCTACTGAGTCACCCAGCTGTACCCAGAGTTCCTTGTATTTAACTCCCCTGTGTTTATGTGAATTTATTTTGTATATTCTTATATATTTATGATGTTTTCTCCCTTAATGTGAACTCTTTGAGAGTAGGGATTATTTTATTCTTCATATTTGTATCCCCAGTCTAATATACAGTAGGAGCTATATAAAAGCTCATTAATTGTTTATTGGAGAAAATTCTCTTGGACTATGAAAGGCTTATTAACTTGATTGTGGTGACTAGCTAGTATGTACCAGCAACCTAACTTGAACCAGTATCTGTCTCCATGGTCAGTCTGCTATCTATTATCTATATGCTCCATTTATCTAGGGTTACTTATCCTCTAACTTTGTCTTAGGCTATGATGCCATTGATAATACAAGGCAGACTAGGGCAGTTTTCCAGAGCTCCAAGATTTGAAAGCATCTATGGACCTCTGAAGTAATTTCTCACTGTAAATCTATGATTCTTGGCTCCCCAAGTGGTGAAAAATAGATGTCAAGTTCCTGCACACAGGTGTGTGTGTGTGTGTGTGTGTGTGTGTGTGTGTGTGTGTGTGTTGTGTATGCATATATCTTTTCTCAAGGTCAATATTTGTTTGGAAGGGTTGAAATATGTTTCAGGAGAAAGATTACCTCCACTGATGAAATATTGGTACATTTTAGAAGATGAATTGGGAGTCCATAAAGAAACAATAGGAGTAAGAGATCCTCTGGAAGTGTTCTGAGACATGAGATAACTTTGCTTTCATTAACTATATAACCCGAATAGCAACTAGGTGGTACATGGATTAAGTACAGAACATTAACTCAGGAAGACTCACTTTTCTGAGTTCAAATCTGGCCTCAGACACATACTAGCTATGTATCCTTGGATTAGTCAATTAACTCTTTTTGTCTCAGTTTATTCATCTGTAAAATGAGCTGGAGAAGGAAATAGCAAGTCATTCCAGTATCTTTGTCAAGAAAACCCCAAATGGGGTCACAAAGAGTAAGACATGACTAAAAAATGACTGAACAACAACACCAAAAACACTGCAGTGTAGACAATAGTGTGACAGGGGATAGAATGGCTAAAATATTAGTGATAGTAAGAAGAACAATTGATTTATCAGTGGAAAGGCAAAGAAGGAGACAAAATAGAAAAGAAAAGGTTAAAATCATTGAGGTTTGGCATCAAACCCTCACACCTTGGCAAGCTTTGAATAACTTCGTATTGTTGAACCTAATGGTTGGTGAACTTGGAGTACTCTGGGCTTGGATTTATAGCTACATTCAAATATTATGTAATTATTTGAGGTTTTCCATTCTTTTCTCTGCATTCTTCCCTTGCCCCATTCCAAGAACAGCAGTACCAATTTACTCAATAACTTCTGATCAAATATACCAATCTATTTCCTTCCCTCATTCCCACTTCCAGCACCAAGGAGACTGCCTGCCTATCTCTGTGTATGCCTAGGAGCTCTGTTAAGGACCCAGAACCCTTTCTAAGCCAAGGCAAGTCTGAGTGTCAGTTCCCATTATGGACTCCAAGACTAGAGAGGAGTGGCTTTTGTATGTTGTTTCCATTTTATCTGTCAAAATTTTTCAGTACGAACTTTATATAGATTATAGAATCAAGCATAATGGAGATTTCCAACTGGGATAAAAACCTAATACATTTGTGAAATCATGAAAATATAGGCACATTTCAAAGCTCAAGAGGCCTTTCTTCAAGTTGCCAATTCTAGAGTTTTTTAGGCTGAGTTTAAAATAAGATTTTTTGCTTTTCTTTTCCATCCTTAGGAAAAGTTCATTCATCTTACACTTTTGGATAAAGATCCCTTCTGAAAAGCCTAGTAACTCATTATCTCAAGAACAAATATGAACTGTTTAGATTTTAAAGCAAATGTCTATATAAAACATTCTCTAAGATTTACAAAAGTTTTAGAATATCCTAGTCATTGAAATATCAATCTATAATAGTTGGCATTTATATTGTGCTTTAAGATTGGAGTGTATAGAGAGTTTAGGGAAAACTAGCATCTCAGATATAAAGGCTTGATACATGTTGGAAGGGATGCGGAAAAACTGTGACAAGAATACGCAATTAGTGGAGTTGTGAACAGATCCAGTCATTCTGGAAAGCAATTTGAAACAATGTCCAAAAGGCTATCAGACTGTTCATACACTTTCACTCGGAAATACCACTGGTGTATATGGGATGTGCAAGGATGATTAGTGTTTCTGGTGTGAGGGTTTGTTGGGCTCATTTTTTTTGGTTGTTCTTCCACCTTTGGTGGAACCTGTCACCTTATTCTCACCTGTGCCTCCAAAAAAGAGGTAGCATATACAGTGGTCACACCCTGTTAAAAGCCTCTCAGCAGAGAGTAACTGAGAGATTCTAGACCAATCATCATCATGATCATCATCATCATCAGAAGCGAACAGTTTATTCTGATTGTCATGAAGATCCCAAGGCCATCCATTGCATCTTGTGTCATTGCCAATCATCTTGACTTTTGTCTTGTAAATGGACATCAATGATTCTAGAAAAAAAGAGTTAGGCTGAAGTCTATGTCATTCTACCTTACTTAATTCCAAATTTTTGGCAAGTCATCACCCTTTTGATATCATTGACGCAATACTAAATAAAAGATAAACAATATCTTCAAGGTACTTGAAGGCTGGGTGACCCAGTTGGAAATCCTAAAGTGATATAGCTAGCATATGTCTGAAATTGGATTTAAAACAGGACTATCTTACTTCATGGCCAATATTTCATTCACTATGCCTTACTGAAAAGTCTTTTCCAAATAATAGTCAATTTATATAGAAATAAATATATAACATAATATATTATAATACATACAATTATAAAATAAATAATAAATAATTTAATTTATATAATAAAAATAAATTATAAAGCATTTTAAGCACTGCATATATATTATATTATATATATATATATATATATATATATATATATATATATAATGTCACTTGATCCCCAGGACAATCTGTGAGGCAGATGCTTCTTCTCTTTCCATTTTCTCAAAGTCCTTAACTGAATTGAAGATTGAGTAGGGTGATCTGAGAGAAAATATTATTTTTACATGAATAAATGATTTTTCATCCTTTTTTACATGTGACAAAATTGTGGTCTATTAGTTGGGACAGAAGGTTGGGAGTTGAAAAATCAGTAATTTATTCCTTACTTTAAGACCAATTTATATGATTCATTCTTTGAGATGAATATTTGACTTTTCCATGCCTCAGTTTCTTTGTGAGGCAAAGGCATAATATCAGCTATAACAGCATAAGTATTAATACCAAACAAAAATCTAGACTTAAAAAGAAAACAACTAATGGAATCACATCTATAAAAATTTAAAGAAGTTTCAATCAAATTCTATGAAGGATTTGTAGACATTGCTTACTTTGAATTGAACCAGAAGGAATGGGAAAATATAATTGCTTTTTTAACACATTTAAATATTTATTGGGGAAAATGGTCTTAATCCTTATTGGCCCACTTCCTTATTTTAGGCCCTAACTAGTTTTTAAACATTGGTGAACAACACTGCTATTGAAGACCTATTGAGCAAGAAGAACAAAGCCTTTATGGAGTGGCAAAATAACTCAAACTCTGCTCCTAAAAAGGACAGATTCAAGTCTCTCCAAGCCATGGCGCAGCATGAGATCAGGAAGATGCAAGACCGATGGTGGGGAAAAAGGCAGAAGAAATCCAGCGTTTTGCTGATACGAAAAACTTCAAACAATTTTTCAGTGCCCTCAAGACTGTCTATGGGCCATTAAAACCCACCACCACTCCCTTGCTATCCTCTGATGGTGACACTCTCATAAAAGATAAAAAAGGCATCAGCAACAGGTGGAAAGAACACTTCAGTCAGCTTCTCAACCGACCCTCTTCAGTCGACCAAAGCGCCCTTGACCAGATCCCCCCAAACCACTCCATTGAACAACTTGAAGCCCCTCCTTCATAGAGGAAGTCCAAAAAGCCATTAAACAAATGAGTGCCGTCAAGGCACCCTGTAAAGACAGGATCCCAACTGAGGTGTACAAGGCCTTAAATGGAAAGGTGCCCCAGGCATTCCACATAGTGCTGACCAGCATATGGGAAGAGGAAGGCATGCCCCCAGAACTCAGAGATGCCTCCATCGTAGCCCTATACAAGAACAAAGCGCATGAGCAGCCTGTGACAACTACAGAGGCATCTCACTACTCTCCACTGCTGGAAAGATCCTCGCCCGTGTTATACTCAACAGACTCCTGTCATCTGTTTCAGAGCAGAACCTGCCTGAATCACAATGTGGCTTCCGACCAGATCTCAGCACCATCGACATGGTCTTCACGGTGAGGCAAATGCAGGAAAAATGCCTTGAGCAGAACCTGAGTCTCTACATTGTCTTCATAGACCTGACAAAGGCGTTTGACACCGTGAACAGGGACGCATTGTGGGTGGTCCTCAGCAAGCTCGGTTGCCCAGCAAAATTCGTCAAACTCATCCAGCTCTTTCATGTCAACATGACAGGGGAAGTCCTATCTGGTGGAGAGACTTCCGATCACTTCAACATCTCCAATGGCGTGAAACAAGGCTGCGTCCTTGTTCCGGTGCTATTCAACCTATCCTTCACCCAAGTATTACGACATGCTGTGATGGATCTAAATCTGGGCATCTACATCAAATACCGACTGGATGGCTCACTATTCGACCTTCGCTGCCTGACTGCAAAAACAAAGACAACAGAGAGACTCATCCTGGAAGCTCTCTTTGCAGATGACTGTGCTCTCATGGCCCACCAAGAAAATCATCTCCAAACCATTGTGGACAGGTTCTCCACCACAACAAAACTGTTTGGCCTGACTATCAACCTCAGCAAAACAGAGGTGCTGTTCCAACCTGCACCAGGGAGGCCAACGAACTAGCCATGCATTACAATCAACGGCACACAGCTTTCTAACGTCAACACTTTCAAGTACCTGGGCAGCACCATCGCCAACGAAGGGTCCCTAGACCACGAGATTAATGCCAGGATCCAAAAGGCCAGCCAGGCACTCGGGCGGCTGCACTCCAAAGTCCTCCAACACAGCGGTGTAAGCGCTGCGACGAAGCTCAAAGTGTACAACGCAGCGGTCCTCAGCTCGCTCCTGTACGGCTGTGAGACATGGACACTGTACCGGAAGCACATGAAACAGCTGGAGCAATTCCACCAACGCTCCCTCCGGTCAATCATGAGGATCCGATGGCAGGACCGAATCACCAATCAGGAAGTCCTCGACAGAACCAACTCCACCAGCATCGAAGTCCTGGTCCTCCAAACCCAGCTACGATGGTCTGGACACGTCATCCGCATGGACCCACAGCGAATACCAAGACAGGTATTCTACGGTGAACTGTCAGCTGGACTCAGGAAACAAGGCCGACCAAAGAAAAGATTCAAGGATCAGCTAAAGTCCAACTTGAAGTGGGCTGGCATGACACCAAAGCAACTAGAACTCGCTGCCTCTGACAGAAGCAGCTGGCGAGCCCACATTAACCATGCCGCCACCACCTTTGAAGATGAGCGACGTCGACGTCTTGCCGCTGCGCGTGAACGCCAACACCAGGCCACAGCCGCACCTCCCGTAACAACTGGCGTCCCATGCCCCATGTGCCACAAACTGTGCGCCTCAGCCTTTGGACTCCAAAGCCACATGAGGGTACATCAATAGATAATAATGATGATAATGCACAAAGACAATCGTCATTCTCGGTCACCGAAAGACTACCACTACTACTACTACGATCTCTTCTTTGCCAGTTTCCCTGTCATTGTCTAACTTTTAGTTGTTATTACCACTGAAAAAGCTGTTTGCTCTGCTAATCTTGGATACTTTTACCATATTATTTCATGCCCCAACCTTCTTCATACCAACAAAACTGCAAGGTGGATTCACAAAAATCCATATAATATCTCATAATGTTTTCCTGGTTATTGTCTTGCCTTGTTTCTTTGTACAACCCTCAGTTCATCTCTTCCATACTTTAATACTCCAAGGATACATAATTACATGATATTTATCATGAATGACAATCCCTTTGCAAAAATAAGTTGCACTTCTTCCAAGCCACAACAAGACTTCTCAATCTGCCTAGAAATTTTTTAGAAAACATTATATGTGTTTATGCCTATATTCTGATTCCCAAATCAAGTTATCTGCAAAAATTATAATGAGAGATGTCAATGGTAGGTTATAGAATAATGTATTACTCCTCCTAGAGCCCTTTGTACTTGGATGAGAACTTCTTGATGACATAAGCATTAGTTTCCAGGGAAGATTTTCTAATGAGCAAATTTTTAGACACTCTGGAAATCCAATGAGGAGAATTTGGGATGTGTTGAAAAAAGGTATCTTCATTTATACATAGCATATATTATGTTGAGAGAGCATTTTATCAATTCATGCTACTTACCATCTTAATTATATTGTTAAGATGAGCTAAATATATCTATTTCTAATCTTTATGCCTATGACTACATCTATCTGCCATTAAACTACAAAACCTCAAAGATTAAAGAGGACTATAAAGTCCAGCCCACACCCAAAGTAAAAAAAAAATAATAATAATTCTGATAAAGCATTCTTAATAAGTGGTCATCAATTTTTCCTTGAAGACCTCTTCCATGATACTCCCACTAACTATGACTGTCCCCCAAAGCTCTTTCCTCTTTTATTTTACATCAAGCTATCTCCCTTGGTAATTTCATCAGTATCCATGTTGTAAGTTATCATTTCTATGCAGATAATTCTCATATCTAATTGTTCATCATTAACCTCCTCCATAATTGTCATCTTCTATATTACTTTCTTAAGATCAGACAATAAGGAAAGAATTGTCAATCCCTGATTTATAAATTTACTAGTTACTAAGTTATAAATGATGACACTGAAAATTTGATAGTTCTTTCAAGTCAATAAGAGCTAGTTCCAGTATACCTCTATGTTTAATCACTAAATACCCCTATAAGGCAGACAGGATAAGTTTTCTCTATATTTCTTAAAGTTTTTCTTGGAGGCCAAATCCAAGAACTGGAAGCATAAAAGAATCCATGTTACAACATATGTAAGAGATAACAAGAAGGTTATGGTGTCTGGTATCCTAATTCCATTAGAGAGTACATCATTTCTGCCCCAGGAAAAAAATGTAAAAAATGAAAAATATGATTGATACAGAGAAACAATTCCAACTTCTAGTTTCAGTACCCCTCAATTCTCATCCCTCTCACTTACTACTACTTTAACTAGCTGTATAGTTTAATAGAGGATATGCTGAACTTAGAATGAAGAAGATTTGGGTTCATTGTCTACTTCTGATATTTAGTGGCTATGGATTAATTGTCAAATTACCCAGTCTTTTTTTGTGCATCCAGCAACTCCTTAGGCATTATTTATTAAGTAATATGTGGTATTTATTATTAAGTAATATGAAGATTCATAAATTCTTCAAATTCCTTTTTGACAAAAGTATTAATTTAACAAAATAAAAGAAAGAACTTAAAAAAAACCAAAGCTTTCCATCCAATTATGAGCTTAATTTTTTTTTTGTTGTTGAGTTTTTACATTCTACTTCATCAGTTGAAGGGAAAAGAAGAATTGCTTACTTTGATGGCTTATATTTTAACTCCTATCATCCAAATAGAATAGATCTATTGTCTTGGTTGTTCAACGAAATTCCTAGGGTAAATCGATGATTCTTCTCCTTTTGTCAAATGCATTTTTATGAAAAGACTTTGGTCCTACATTTTGGAAAATGGGAATCTCCCTGTAGAGCTGCTTTCTACCAACTGCTTCAGTATTTTCACTAAAAGAACAATGGTGTGCTTTATTTTTCACCAGCCACCATTGACAACCATTGAAAGGGTTCAAATGCACTAGACCCACTCACATTTTCAGAGACACACTGTGACTGTGAATTATATGCTTCATTTTCAATGTGCTTTTACTACAATTGTGATTGTGGAAAGAAATATGGTGAATGGGCAATTCAACAGTATGCCTGAAAAACAGAGATGACTGGTTCAAATGACATCCATTTGCATTTGACTTAATGCTATATGATGAACACTTGATATAGTGGGACCTAATGGTCATGTTTGGAAACACTCAAAAGAGTTTGGATCTCTAGCCACAGGAGGAACCACTCAATTATTTGGATTGCCTTGACCCTCATCTTGGAGGAGTTAAAACATTAGGAACTAACTTCCCTTGTGGGCAACACAGTGATATGGAGTTCACTCACCTCGGTGAGAAAAACTGAAACATTTATCTAAACTGTCCATTTGGGGGGTAGCTTAATCATTTGGGTCACTGCTCACGGAGGGAGCACAATCTATCTTGTTCCAAGGAATTCTGGCTTCAGTGTTAACCTGTCAATGTGAAGTAGGTTTGCTACAAGCCTGTGACTCCCAATCAGCAGGACTACAGCTTGCATAACTGTGCCAATGTTCCCTGATTCACCTCAGGCTTGCCAAACTTGCCAGGTCTAAAAGTCACATTCAATTCAATTCAACAATCATGTGTTAGGCCCTTCCAGGGTCTGCTGGCATAGAGTCAAATTCTTTCCTTCATGGATCATATTTAAAAAATGAAAACTCTTTTCTTGCTACTTAAATGTGGAAAGCTAGCTAAGGGTCATAGGGCAGGGTGAACACTTCAACAGAAAATGACATACAGAGTCCTTGGTTATGTAAGAATTACATGGTCTCAAAACGTATATGTGAAAATAGTTTAGAAACTTAGAATTGAGAGTTTGGGGAAGAATGGATTATATACTTTGTGCAAACCATATCTAGGAGATACAGAGGAGCTTTCCATGGTCTCTGAATAGCCCCTTTTTATACATCTAGTGAAGAAAGTCAGAAAGTGGTATTATCTCCCCCATGACTCCTATTTTTTAATAGATAAGAAAAACAAACCACGGAAAATGAATATATTTATTCAAAAGCAGTCCAGTGTGATTAACTCTAATGTGAAGTCTTGGCCCTCTTTTGCTATGTACATTGGATTCACTGATAAGTTCTGTTCACCTTTTTTGGCATAATATCTCTCTGATGCCTTCCTTTCTTTTTTCATGGCCACCTTTCTGCAAACCGTTATCACCTCATTCGTGAGTTACTATGTATAAGAGATGGACACCTGATGCCACATCCATATGCCACATTCCATTCTAAAATGATTTTAACAAAGCAAAAACATGCTAAATGGTTCCTTTGAAAGTAGTTGGAAAAGAAAGACTCAAGGCAAAAAAAAAAGAAATCCAAACAAAAAGCCATAAACCTTCAAAATATTACATATTTTATTATGACATATTATTAATTTTAAGTATCATTAGCAACTGGATAAAGGTAAATATATACAATTAGGAAACAAGAACAAATACAATGCTAAAGTTGATATAATTATAATGAGGCTCAGTACCACTGTGTAAGAGAAACTTACTGGACCATGAAG
Organism: Monodelphis domestica; assembly: GCF_027887165.1. Lineage (NCBI taxonomy): Eukaryota > Metazoa > Chordata > Mammalia > Didelphimorphia > Didelphidae > Monodelphis > Monodelphis domestica. Next base: position 62,432,529 of record NC_077234.1, read on the forward strand.
GTTAAGCTATGTTTTAGATCTAAAAGACCTATGCTTTCTTTTAAAAAATAAATTCAGAAATATTACAACAGGATGCCAGTGATTCTTGAGCACAAACTGTTAAGAAAATTGCAATGGAGGGAAACTGCTTTTTTTTTTAAACTCCGGAATGAGAGGAACATAAAGTGCATTTTATCAGAGTTGATGGGGACTTTATAGCCTTGGCAATAAAAATGTGACATGTCATGAATATTTGTTGTATTAAAAATGCTACAATTTGTAAGCCTGAAGTGGGTGAAATTATGGGTCTTTGGCTAATATAATTGGAATTCAGATTAACTGGAGTTACAATGAAAATCTTACTATACACCACCTCTAAATGGTCCTATCGACCCCTGCAGTGGTTGCTTACCCTTAATAATGTCTATTTTGAAAAGGGAATGGTGTTTCTAAAGGAAAGAAAACTAATTCAATGAAAAATGATTCTCACAATCAGATGTGTTGTAAAAATTTGTATGTTCTTACTCTTGGACTTCAACCGATATGGATATACATTTTTTGGCATCTAGGACACTGGAATGGGAATGGAAACTGATAGGACCCATATCAAAGAAGACACTAGCTACAGGATGACATGCAGAAAATGAATGCATAGATTCTGAGAGATGCTAATCCTAAAGGCAAGGATAAAAAATGACAGCGTAAAAATATGAAGAGAAGAGAAGGGGAACCAAAGAAAACGTAGTGTTAAAAGAGAAAGAAGGACTAGAAAGCCAATGTTTAATGTATAAACGGGGTGATATGAGCCAGTCCGGAGATAGATTGGATATTATCTTGTGAAGTATTTGTTTTAATGTTCACTGTGGGAGTTCAACTTGGGCTTCCATTAACCCTGTTAATTGCCAGAGATTCATTATTCACTTCTCTCCATCCTCCCCAGTCCTTCTAGTGATGTATTTTTTTAAATCAACAATGTTATTTTTATTTTAGATTTGTCTGTATGTGATAATTTGATAAAGAAGAGCCTACAGATGACTTTCACCAATTACTGTTATTTAAATACTTTCTCTTCAAGTTTCTGCTACTCCTTAAGTTTAAATTCATCTGACATTTCATGTACAAATTGCACTAAAAGTATTCATGCTAGAATTCTACTCAGAAGTGTAAAATCTCAATGAATACACACACAAAAAGGCCCAAACAAGTTAGCTGAGATCTGTATCTTTTCAACTCTGTCCCAGAAAATATGCATATGATTGTAAACAATTCAATTCATTTCAATCAGACATTTAGGATATGCAAAATATATGGCTGGGCACTGGGCATACAACAACAAAACCAGCTAAATTTAATAGGGCACTTTACGGTTTCCAGAGTACATCCCATCAAGCCTCTCAATAACTCTGTGAGGTAGCCATCAGGGCATTTTAGATTATTTATTTAATAAAGGCATGCGGAATGTAGAGCTGATTGAATTCTGGGCTTGGAGTCAGAAAGACCTGGATTCAATTCTCCCCTCTGACTTGGCATTGAACTTCTGTGTTCAATAGAAGTAATTTCCAAGGAATTGACAACAAAATCATAAACGCAAGTCACTGTAAGGAGTTCTCATGCATGGGATGAGGAAGATTCCCACAACAGCAAACAGGGCTACAACTTGGATGTAGACAAGTCTAACAAATGAAATACAGCAATCACTGGAACTACTCATTTTTTCCCTTTAAAACAACTTCCTTGGCTGTGCCTTAGCTCTTTTTTTTTTTAAATTTCCACTGGCATAGTCCCATTGATATGGTTGCTAAGAATGTTGTCATTTATAAATATAAACACTTGATTTTGTCCAACAAAAAAGTATCCATGTACTTGACAAGGATACCTCAATTATAAATGCACTTTCCTTTCTATAATGATTTGTTTTTCCAAATACAGCAGTCATTTTGGGTATAACTGTTTTCTGAATGTTGGTAAATCTTCCTTGAAGCCTTGAGTTCCATTCTGCTGAGATTCTACACCTCTCCACTCACTCATTCATTTTACTGGAGAAGGTAATGAAAATTATGTAGAACTTTAAGCTAGTTTTACTAGTGATTTTTTTCTTCACTACTCAAAAGCAAGAAGGTGTAATAATAACTTTTCCCCAAAGTTCCAAGTGTTAAGTCTCTTTTAAAAAATCACTTGACTTAATGACCAAGTAAAAGTTAGCTTATTGACACGTTTCATTAAAAATTCATAAAACAAAAATATTATATCATGTGTAAGCCTGCATGTCATTCATGTGTGTATATGTACACATCACATATATCACATATCTGTATGTGTAGACATATTTATAGATAGAGATCTCAACCTACATATATCTATGTGTCTGTGTATATATATATTATATATATATATATACATATATATATATGTACTTTGACAAAAATGAAGCAGGGAAGTTTTTTGCTGAGTTTTCATGGACAAATTTATTTTTCATTTTAAGACGATTGCAGGGCTGGTTAGTTATTGACTTAAAACAGTTCTCTCATTCTTAAAACCAGCCTGTTTGTGGAGACACAGCATATGTCATGAATAGCTTGGACATTTGAAGGAAATGCTTGAAATGCCTTTCAGGTTGGTACAACACCATTAAAAAACCACCTTCTGGATACAAATATACTTTATTCATATCAATTCAAACTTCTTTAAACTGTCATCAATCTGGTTATTAAAAATACAGAGTATACCAGCATATAAGAGTGCTGTTGATCTCAAATAGAAATGTATCCTTGCTGCCTCATATTGACTTAGAAAACCACAAATTAACTTTATGTTTTATTTTATTTTCATTTATTTTTAAAACATTTCTCAATTGCATTTTAATCTGGTTTGGTCCCAGAGGCTGCTTGCTACTGGTAGACTGATATTTTGATACTTCTGGATTATAGAATATTTTCATTCATATATTTCATATCTATTGAATGACTTCTGAAGTCCCTACCTCTGAATTCTAATGACCCACTATGAACTATGATCATATAGAATGTGAGTGATCTTGCCCAGATAAATGAAATTACATTCCCATCAAAACGTCTTTGGGAATTAAGATAGCTATCCTCACTTGTGGCAAAGTTTCTGTCCTGTAAAATACATCCCGTAGCTTTGACATGTTTTTACCTCTCATATAACAAAGTCACAGCAGGATTAATATCATGAAGAAAATTAGGTCTGTGAAAAAGGTACTTTAAAAAATTCAATGATGGCACAAAATGAAAAATAACTGAGGCAGGAACTTAAAAAGTTAGAGATGTCTCCTTCGTATTTTGTATTCAAGGAGATAAGGATTGTCTTGAAACAAAAATGACAACAGCTGCCTATTGCTGAGAAATTTAAAATAGAGGCCACTTTGATAAGTGGCAATTCATTCAACTTCCATCAACTGTTTTTAAGTGTCACTGGAAGATACAGACAGATAATATCCTCTATGATCACTGTCCTTGCAGAATTTTAAAACTAGTGATTCATGGGAAAAAGTTCACTCCAAATGAAAACATCACACAAACTCAAAGACTAAGAAGGCTTTCAGCTGATAACAAGGACTGACTAGCAAAACTGTCCACTTATATTCATCAAGGCAGAAACCAAAGAGACTAGCAGCATATGACATTTGAAGAAGAATATTAAGAGACATGGCCATTTCCCCCTGGAGACAACATTCAAGAAAAGAGAAAGCAACAGAACTCAGGGGCTCAAGTGTCTACACACAGATTTCAAAGAATGTGTAATAAACAAGTTGAGCTACTGATGTTAACAGGAGGTAAACTCGATCTTATAGACATTAATGGCATTGAGTCAAATTGGAATGAAGCCTATTATTTATCAATGGAAGTGTATATAGCTAACTCAGAGTTCAGGTCAAGTCAACAAGCATTTTAATACCTACAATGTGCCAGGACTGTGCTAAGCAGTGGGGATAAAAAAAAGTAAAAAACAGCCCTTACTCTTTTTTTTTCTTTTGAATTGAAAAATTTTAATTGATTAATTAATTTAGAGTGTTTTTTCATAGTTACATGATTCATGTTCTTTCCCTCTCCTCCTCTCTTCACCCCCACCCACAGCTGACACACTGGGTTTTACTTGTCTCATTGATCAAGACCTATTTCCGTATTATTGATATTTGCACTAGGGTGATCTTTTAGAGTCTACATCCCCAACCATATCCCCATAGACCCATGTGATCAAGCAATTGTTTTTCTTCTGTTTTTCTACTCCCACAGTTCTTCCTCTGAATGTGGATAGTGATCTTTCTTATTAGACCCTCAGAATTGTCCTTGATCATTACAGTCCTTACTCTTGAAGAACTCCCAGGGTTGTTGTAAGAATCAAATAAGATAGCATACATATGGTATGAGGTTCTGCAAACCTCATATATGCATTTATGTTAGAGAGGGACAACTTAGCAATGTAGATAGAGTTCTTAGAGTTAGGAAAAATGAGTCTAAATCATACCTTTAGCTACATATTAACTGTGATCCTGGGTAAATCATTGAGCCTCTATTGTTCTCTGCTCCTTCTCCAGCTGCTAGCATTTTATCCCTAAGATTACATGATATGTGTTTTGTAAATAGTTGCATGTTTCCATGTGCTGTTCTCTATTGGAATGTAAGCTCCTTGTCAGAGATTTTTTTCTGATTCTGTATTCCTAGCACCCAGTACAGTGCTTGGAACATAGTAATTGCTTAATGTATGCTTATGGATTAGTTGTTAGACACATGGAAGTAAGAAGAACTACATACAAAATAGAAAAAGATGCAAATACAAAAAGAACTCACTAACCAAATTAGAAAGCCTGTAGAAGCACGGAGAAGTAATTGAGGGTTACTATAAAAGAATAGCATAGTAATAAAAATGTAATAAAGCATGCAAAACTTCACAACAAACTGAACCTTGTGGCAAAAGAGGAACCTCCCTTTCTACATTTTTATTTTTTAATGTTGAGAGTTAGAAGATGATACAATTTAAAGATTTACTGCTTGAGGTAGATGAGTTGGTGTAACCAATAATGAAAAAAAGGCAGAACCACTAGACTCTTAATTTCCTTTTCATTTTTCCTTACAAAGAACAATGATTTTTGGTCAGGAAAGAATGACATCAAAATGATTGATGGGAAGTATAAACACAAGATTAAGAAAAAGATGGCAACATTTAATTGGCTTCAATTAGTTCAAGTTATCAGATTTAAATGAACTACATCCCAGAGTACGGCTAGAATTGGAAAATCTGATTTCTGAGTCATTAATATTAACACTAAAACATCTGGGAGAACAAGAAAGTATCATGTGACTGAATACAGGAAAGTACTGTTGCAATTTTTAAAACAGAGGAGGTAAATGTCTTGAGCTATGAAACCTGTGGTCTTGATTTTAATTACTGGAAGCAATGTAGAATGCATCATTAAAAGGATGGTTTATAATAATTTAAAAAGGGAAACAGTGATCACAAGGAATGAACATGACTTCATCAAGAAGAGGTCAGACAAAAGTGACATAATTTCCTTTTTCTTTTTGACAGTTATTAGACAGGAGAATCAGGGGAATTGAAAGCATATTAAATGTGGATTTCAAAAAGGTATTTTACAACAATTTCCATATTATCCATATGGCCAAGCTAAAGATATTCGATTTAGATAATAGTTTGTTGAATTCAAAAATGATTGAATAATTGAACCTGAAGTACAGTCATAAATTGAATGGAAATTTCTAAGGGGAAATTCGGGGATCTTACTATGACCCTGTGCTATTTAGTATTTTTATTAATTGATTTCATAATGACATTGATAATGTATGAAAACTTCTAATTATATTAAACTGACTAAATAGGCAAAATATATAAATAACCCTGTCTTTTGGTATACTGAAGGAGTTATAACGTTTTTGGAATAGAATAATATGATAAACTTAATAAGAATAAATTTATTTGGGATAAATGAAAATCCTCATATTATGTTTTTATGAAAAGCTGAACAAGATCAAACATGGATAGATATCAATTTGTTTGGAAAATGAGCATTTTTAATTTATCCAGATTTTGAGTCATCAGCATGTTATGGAATAGAAAATAATGATAGCCAACATTTATTAATGCCTTGCAAAGTACTTTACAAATAATCTTTTTTATCTTCAGAGAAAAATCTAGAATACGTGTTATTATTATCCCCATTTTGCATTTGAGGAAATTGAGGAACAGTTTAAGTCACTTATCTAGTAATAGCTAGTCAGAGTCTGAGGTAAGATTTAAACTTAGGACTTCCAGGCTACATGTCCAGTGCTCTACCCACTGTATTACCTTGCTACCTAAAAATAAACTCAGGCTTCATTAATAGAAATATAATATCCAGAATCTGGGAAGTGGTAGTTCCTCTGGGCTCTGCCTTGATTAGACTGTACCTGAAGTTCTTTCTTTTGCTTTGGAAATCTGGCACATAGTAGATACTGAATAAATACTTTTTGATTGATTGATGAATTACATTGATATATTGGGTTGTATTAAGATGAGGACCCATAAAATAGTGGTCACTCTGCTTCATGAAAATTAGTTGAAACAACTGGTTATCTTTACCTGGAGAAGAGAAGGTGTATCTGGCTATGGGACATAACAGACATTTTCAAATAATTGCAATGGTTTTATGTGGGAAAAGAGTCAGTTTTGTTCTGCTTATCCAAAGAGGGAAGAACTAAGAAGAAAGGAAAGAAACAAAGGGATGGGTTTAGTTTAAATGTGTTGGAAAATGAAAGTGGTGGTGAAAAGTGGAATGAGTTGCTTTATTGTAGTCTGTCTCACTGAAAGTCTTCAAAGAGGGGTAAGATGATTGTTATAGAGTAGTTTTCTCTTCAGGCATTGAGATGAGCCTTGGATTTGGATGGGATCTGAATTCCTTTCCAACTTCAATCTCTTGTGATTCTGTGAAAATCATGCCATGTGCAAAAATATTTATAGCTGCACTCTTTCTGGTGGCAAAAAATTAGAAAGTGAGGTGATGCCATTCAATTGGAGGAAAGGTTGAACAAATTGTGGTATCTGTTGGTGATGAAATACTATTGTGCCTAAAGGAAGAATGAGCTGGAGGAATTCCGTGTGAACAGGCAAAACCTCCAGGATTTGATGCAGAGTGAAAGAAACAGAACCAGGAGAATCTTATACACAGAGATAGATACACTGTGGCACAATTGAATTAATGGACTTCTCTACTAGCCTCAATGCAATGATCAGGAGAAAGATCACTATCCACATTCAGAGCAAGAACTGTGGGAGTAAAAGCACAGAAGAAAAACAACTGCATGATGACATGGGTTGATGGGGATATGTTTGGGAATGTAGACACTAAAAGATCACCCTAGTGCAAACATCAATAATATGGAAATAGGTCTTGATCAATGACACATGAAAAACCTAGTGGAATTGTGTGTTAGCTATGGGAGGGAGTGGAGGGAAGGAAGGGAAAGAAAAATGAATCTTGTAACCATGGAAAAATACTCTAAATTAATTAAATAAATAAAATTAAAAAAAAGAAAATCATAAGTCAGATTCATTTTCCTACAAACATCCAATGTAATTAAGTAGATGGCAGTCTACTTCAAACTTTAGCATTAAGTGACTTAAGGAAAAATCCTCTCTGGCACTATTCTTTGGACCTTTGACAAACCTATTCATCTTATGTGTCTGAACTTTATGGAATTGTTAACAGAATCTATATGAAACCTATTCTCCTTCCCCTTAAACATGCTCCTCCATCTAGCTATCTGGTTCCTATTGAGTGCACTAACAATCCTTATGATCACCCATTTTCCTTATCTTATAGATAGCCTTAGTGTTTCCAATTCCCTTTATCTCATCCCATGTCTTGACAATTATATCGTCATATCTTTTGCATCTATCCTTCTATTGTTAATCACAAGACCATCACCAACCCTCAATTTCATCATTTCTCACCTGGATTTTGTAATATCTTCATAAATATGTTCCCCATTTCCAGTATTTTTGATTCACTTGTCAGTAGCTACCAAATTGGTATTCCTAAAATACTGTCCTGGGAGGGTCACTTCACTGCCCAAGAAGATTCCATGGCTCTCTTGTACCTTTAAGATGAAATATAAACTCCTCTAGTTCTTCACAGTATGACTAAGCTATTTTTCAAGATTGATTTCACATAAATACTCTATTCCATCAAATCTAACCAAATTGGTCTTCCCCATATGTGAAGGTTTATCTATTCCCTCCATGCCTTTGCATTTCATACCTGGAAGGTTCCCTTTCCTCATCTCCACATTTTGAAGTCTCTGGCTCCTTTCATTCTCATCTCAAATACTACTCTCCTTCTAGGAGTCCCAGTCATTAGTGCTCTCTCCTTTGAAATTAATTGGTATTTATGTAAACCATGTATGTGATGAATCTTTGAAGTTGAAATGTTGGCTTTTTGAAAGCCAAATGGATGATGCCATCCTTTCTACCCCTTACAAAATATCAGAAATAATTGCAATATTATTGTTCTCATGCAACTACAGAAATAACCACAACACCTAGAACACTTGATTTAGGGTTTGTAGTTAAAACTAGAGCCAGAAAACATTATTGTTCAAAGTACTTTGTGATTTAAAAAAAAAGTTAGTAGTAGGAAAACTGGTATCAATAGTTTTTGTGATGTGTGGAATTTCAGGTCAGGGTTTTCCAAAAGGCTAATTAAATCTATTCCTGGTATTTTTTTTTGTTTTGCTTTGTTTTGTAGCTTAAATAGTGCATATTTCACCAGTTATTAAATGAAATGGAATTTGGAACAAAAGTCAGAAAAAAAGCATTTGTGTCTCTTAATAAACAAAAATTTGTTAAAGAAAGAAAAAGCTAATGATACATCCTTCAATCAAATTTATCACTTTCCACATGATCCTTAAAGCCCTAAAATGTGAGAAAAAAAATGAATTACTAGAATGATCTCATGAAACATAGTGAAAGAAAGCAATAATGGATTTGTGAAACTGGGTATGCCTGTAGATGTTTTCATTATGGATTCATTCATGTGGTCTATAGGTATTAGGTTATAAAGAATAAAAGTAATAAGCCTAGGGTGCAAAAGATGGGAATTTACCAAAAATAATTTGGATGGTTGGGAATGTGATGATATTCTCAATAGTTAGATTATACAGTAAATGTTGGACTTGAAGTCAGAACACTGTAGTAAAACCTTGCCTCATGCCTTACTATGTGATCCTGGGCAAGACACTTAATTTCTGCCTAAATTTTTTAATATGTAATATGGGGCTAATAATAGCTAATAATAATAAAAATAATAGTTTTGAACATTTCAAAATCTCCAGAATTTAATTCCAAGATATACACAATAGTTTGATCTAACATGCAATTCAAAAGAAATATATGATTCGTTTCATGTTTTTCAGAACTTTTCAAGTTCTACCTTACCCCAGCTTCTATTGATGCCAAAATGTAAAGGAATCACACCACAGTTTCAAATGGAAACAAGGTAATTGTTCAAAAATGCACTTTTAAAAAATTGTCGAAGAGATAAAGGATGCGTAACAAATAATTCTGAACTTATAATCTTCAATTATTGAAATTAGGAATGAAGAAATGTGTATACACTTAATAAAATAAATGTGATTGAATGGGAAACTCTGATCAACTGATATTTTTTAAAACTTCAGATCCAAAAGATAGAATAAAGACAAAGAAAAATAAATTTTCCAGTGGGATCAAGCTATAAAAATTAATATCAGGAAAGCTAAACTCATAATGAATTTACCCTTTCAAAAAGAAAAGGCACTAAGCAAAAACACAAGAGGTATGTTCAGAGGAATAAGAAAAATGATTAGAGGAATTCTCATCCCCTCAGAGCAGATGATATTATATAAACAATTGGCAGAGAGAAAACAAAACTACTTAACTCATATTCCTTTTCTAATCATTAGAGATGAAGATCTTCAAACCAGTAGAAGGCTAAAGACTTATCAAAAAAGAGTTAGAATTCCAAATAGAAAGGATGAGTGAGAGGTTATATATCAGCAGAATGCAGCTTAAAAGAATGGAAATTCCCCATTTTTTCACAGAGGAAGAAGTTTTTAAAAATACATATTGGTAAGCTTACTGTAAAATTGCTATAAATTTGAAAAGAGGTCATTGAAGGGATTTTTTTTTTTACTATAATTAGGAAAGGGAATGGTGAATCAATGGGAGCTAGCATAGATTCACTAAAAATGACTCATGAAAAAAATAATCGTAGCTGCTTTTTATAAGCATACTGGATTGGTAAATAAAGAGAATGCTTATTTAAATACAGTGTCTTAATTGCAGCAAGTTATTGAGAAACCCTCAGGAATTTGCAGTATAAGATGGAAATTTGTAGATCAGTTATCAGCCCATTTAGGTCAATTTGATAACAATTGAGAAAATACTCTTGTGCTGCTGCCCAGAAATATTCACACCATCCTTCTTCTGCACTCCATTCTCTACCTCCACTCCAATACTATAGCTTCTGTCCTGGGATATTGGCCTTCTGATGGGTGAGCACTCACTGAAATCCCTGAACCATAGATACTACTCTGCTAATTCCTGTTTGCTTTCATGCTGTGCTTCTAATATAAACTCCCCACCTTAAACCTTGCTGTTTTTTGAGGACTTTGAAGACAGTAATCAAATGAATAGAGCTCCTGATGGATGAAATCACAAGTTTGCTTGTGTTTGCTTGTTTTTATTCCATTGTCAATTCACTTTTTTGAAGTTTAATAAACCCCCACATTATTTTCATACTGTTCTCTATTAAAATTTCCTCCATCTTATATTTGTGGAATGTATTTGTCTTTTTTTAACGTGACTTGGACTATATGTGTATTATTGTTAAAGTTAAGATTATCACAGCTGGTCCAGCATTGTAGCCTGTCAAGATATCTTTCAGACTCTGATGGTTATCTAATGTTTTAGATCTCCCTTCTAGCTCTGAAATATCAGCAGTTCTGAGAACTATGCTCTCTATTGGCATTGGCTTTTATACTACAAGCACAGGGTCAGTTGAACACAAGGATGCTACAATGCAGCCCTCCTTCCTACTTGACATTATATATATATATGTATATGTATATATATATATATATATATATATATATATATATATATATATATATCAATGACTACATTTTGGGACCCAGATATTCAACCTGTTTCAGATTCATTTAAAAGAATTTTCATCTATCTCACATATTTCCATTTTCTTTTTGTACAAGGATGTCATGAAATACTTTGTCAAATATTTTGCTAAGATCTAGATAAATAATTTCCACAGCATTCTTTGGATCTACTAATGCAGAAATATGATCTGTTCTTGATGAAGTCATACTGACTTTTGGTAATTACTACTTCCTTTTCTAAACATTCAATAACCTTCCCTTGAATAATATGTTCTAGTATTTTTCTAGGAATCAAAATTGAGCTTTCCATTCTATAATTTGAAGGCTATAACCTATTTAATTATTTAAAAATTAGAATGGTATTTTCTTTCTTCAATCTTGCAATGCCTTTCCTATTTTCTAGGGCAACAGTGGCCAGGAAATTTTGTCTACCATTTCTTTCAGTACCCAAGATGAATTCAGATGATACAAATGACTTGCATGAATCAAGAGAGACCAATTCATGCTCTCCTACTCATTCCCAACTTACATACTTTTTAAAATTCCTTAAATTAATTGTTTTCATTCTATTTTTTCCTAACCCAAAATGCATTCATCTCAACTGAGAAAGTAGAGGCATAGCAAGAACCATCCAGTGGCCTCTCTGAGGACCCAGGGTTTCTCTACCCACATGAGACAACCTGGTCAAAATAAGGAGATGAGAAATACCATGTATTCAACCCATGTATGCAAGCATCACACACAGTGATCTGCCAGGGTGCTGTGGTTCATCTATTATATAGGTTTTTCAGGTACATGCTTAATCAATTCTCTACATATGTGACATTCTACATTTTGATTAGTAGTAGTAGTAGTAGTAGTAGTAGTAGTAGTAGTAGTAGTCTCTCGGTAACTGAGGATGATGATTGTCTTTGTGCGTTTTTGTGCACAAAGACACTTGTGCATGAAGGAGATTTAAGTGGAAAAGTCAATGCACAGAGACAGTCCCACTCTCTTGGCATTGGAAGCCTGGGTCCATTGGCACGAAAACTCGTTACACCTGGAGACTTCCTCAGCTGCATTGGATGGCCGTGTTGTCTTTTGTGCTCCAACACGCCCTAAACACTCCACAGTGCCTTGCTGCATCGCCATCTCAGCCGTTGAACCTTATTGGTTTCTTCCATCCGTTCAGCCAAAGCAGTCTTCACATGCTGGCCTGGGACTCTGTCCCTCTCCAAGGCCATCCTGGGCACTGCAGGCTCCCTGTGGAGGCAGCAAAGAGCAAAGTAGCCTCAGTGAGTCCCCTGTGAAGTTCCTCCAGCTTTTGCAGCCTTGTCTCTCACTTCCTGTCTCTAGGCTTCCTTCTTCCTGTCCATGGTTTCTCCTTCCCATAACTGTGAACTGGTGAATCCCTTCACATCTCTAATGTTGGAGGACCTCCAGGCCCCAAGGCTGGAGGCGCCTGGCGGAGGGAGATCCAAGACCTGCCAAGGAGCCAAGGTGGGAAAAGCTCAGGGAGCTTCTACATTTTGATTGGATATTATCAAATCACCTAAACAACACTCTTGTGATGTTACTACAAAGAATTCTGTGATCATTTACTGCATTTCTACAACACTGATAGCTTTTGCTATCAGTCACAATTTCTTGGGAGATGAATAACAAAATATCTTCATATCTAGGTGTGAGTATCTAAAGCAGACCAGTTTTGGGGTTTTTCTCAATTTACAAGTTATGTTTTTCTTATGTTACTTTGAAGTACCTGGCAATGCTTCTTGGTTTCTGTTCATCAACAAAGTCATTGGCGTGTGATAACTATAGGGAATGATTTATTATGATGCTCAAGCATTTAGCCAGTGTTTATTGTAAAGCCTTGAAGCATATATTGTGCTTGAGAAAGGAGGGGTTATGTGTGATAATCTTTGGGCTTTAATTCTGTAATTGCAATCTTTTTGAAGTACTAATCTAGGGGGTATTAAAGTGGGGTATATATTGATACCATAAGTATTTGTTCTCATATTATTTCTACTGTATTGGGGAGAGATTAATAATCATAGCAAGTCCACTAGTGGGGGAAGATGGGGAGAGAAGTCACAGAGAGAGGGTTAGTGGGGGGCTCTTATCTGAGGGTCTCCTTTGCAGACCCCTGTTTCCAAGACTGTGACCTTGTCAGCCAATTAGCATATGATGGCCCCCAGCAGAGGCAAAATAAATTGGAGTATTTCTTCTTTATCTAGGTTTTAGTTAGTATTGTCTGGTTCATTGTGATCAGTGGTTAATATTCTTCTTCCCTTGGGAGGTCAGAGTGGGGAATCCTATTTTCTTTGATTTTCCTCATTAAACAGATGATCGTAAAGTTGTTATTTTTTTTAAAAACTTTTAATGATATTCTCATCAGACCATACCATTTTATATCCATAGTTTGTTATTTATCACTGCTTCCATCTCCTATGCATAATTTTAAAATGTAAATTCATTGATATGCATTCATAGGGACAGCTAAGAGTCTGGAGGACTTGAATTCGAATTTGACTTCTGATATTTCCTAGCTGTGTAACCCTGGGCAAGTCATTTAACTTCTGCCTCAGTTTCTTCTACTATAAAACAAGGATAATAGCACCTTTCTCCTAAGGTTGTTGTCAGGATCAAATGAAATAGTATTTGTAAAATATTTAGTTCAGTGCATGGTCTATAGTAAATGTTTAATATGTGTTTGTTCCCTTTCCCCTTTTTAGGAAATTCCTCCTTTTACTACTTATCAAAAGTATTTCTCTTTTTCGCTTTTGAATATCATTATTGAGACTTCCTTATCTTGTCTCAGATGACTTCCCTTATAGGACATCAAACAGTAGAATCCCAGCTGCTATTTCTTTTTTTAGTTATGGGTCATATTAAATTAAATATGACACCTGAGCCCCCTTCAACTCAGAAATTTGTTTAACACTGTATGATGTAGGACTAGAAAAAGAATTGGGTCACACATGTAGCAAGAACAAAAGGTAACAGGTAAGTAGACTGAATTAACATTGAAAATTTCAGAATACAACCCATAACACATTGGGTAGATATCTCTGGAGTCTACAGAAATCTAAGGAGTTTATAGAAATGTATAGTTTATATAGTCTATAATTGCATAGAATATGTATAGCATATATAAATATTATATATGCATATAGATAAATGTGTATAGTATATATATAATATATATATATATATATTCTATGTGTACATATATATATATATATCTAGGGATTCTATAGAAATGTAGAGATGATAACCATCCTGGTTAGAAAAATGGAGAATGATTGCAATCTATACCAGTAGAGAGAATATCCACACCATCAAGTCATGGATCTTTGAAGAACGGGCTTGTAGGAGGGACATTGCCAATGAAGTGTCCTTAGGTCCAAGGTCCTTAACCTTGGGTCCAATAATTTCTTTTTAAAACTATTTTAATAACTGTATCACAATGTATTTTTCCTTTGATTCCATGTTTTATTGTACATACTTAAAGACATTCTTATGAGAAGAGGACAAAGGGTTACTTCAAAATGGTCAAGAATCCCTGCAATGAGGCTCCATATGAAAAACTAACAGCCTGATTTCACCAATAACTTTAAAGTTAAAGGGTAGTCTAGTTCTCTGCTCCTTTTTACCAGTTTTCTTTTTCCTCTGGACACCATTAAGAATAGTCTTTTGGCCTGATTAGGTCCCTGATGAAAATATTTTGGGTTTGTTGGTACTGAATGAATCACTGAATTCTGCATATCCCACTGGACTATATGAGGGGCTCCCTGTGGTCCTTTCAAGTCTGAACAAAAGACACATTCTAACTGTCACAGACTCAAGACTGAAGTACTAAAACATAAGGTCCAGGGGAAAAGTCTACATAAACTGGAAAACAGAGCCTCCTTGAATGTCCACAGTTATATGTTTAAGCCTTTGATGAGTTAGCTCATATAGCCTTCAGGCCTTTCAAAACACTGCCTCCACCACAGTTTCCCAGCATTCCCTTAAAAAAATCAAATCAAATCAAAACACTTATGAACACCCCCCACCCCCAGTGGAAAGCCAACACTGTCTATTGCCATTATTATATTAAAGAAAATACAAATGACCTTGTAATCACCAACACAATCTTGAGGCTTCCCCTAACAATTGTATGTTAATTGAGCATTTTCAGCTCCTGTTATGTGAGGCCAGCACTTCCAAACTGTTCTATTACTTAATCTCACTCTTTCCATGTGCACAGAATTGTTTTGATTAAATAATTATGGACCTAGAATATTAGCTATGACCAAGAAGAAATAAAGGACTGGACCATCTGAGACCAAATTCATTAAATTTTATTATGGTACTATAGTAGAAAAATGTACATTCTGAATATATTGAAAATATTCAGTTATGCTAAAATAAACATGAATTGTATAAATACAAATCACATTAATTTATGCATAAATCATCTTTTCAATTAAGATTTTGAATTGAGACATTTTTAGAAGTCTTTTCTAATCAATTATTTTAATGCCCTAAACCAGGAAATGAAAGTTTAATTATTTTTATCATTATTTTTCAGTACCTAGAAAATAATTAGAACCTCATAATAATCATAGCACATAATAAGTTTCATCTGATGGAATTATTGCTATTTTTAGGTTAGATTGTAAAGCAAGATCTAAATAATGATTTGTGTATTAAATTACTATTCCATATATACATTTTTATTCAGTAGCTGTTTATCAAAAATTGTATTCATCTATCTATAGAGATCTGAAGCATACAGCAGAGCAGACACGATCAACTTTTATGAACTATACTTTTATTTTCATATTTTTACACAAAATTAAAAGTTTATTAATTCCTTTTCCTTTAAACTGTTGTGATTATTTTTTTATCTAGACCCATTGTAGCTTTAGGTTTTCCTTTTCCTGAAATATAATTGCAAAGGAATTAAACATTGAAATAATTTAATTTTTTCCCTGGTTTGAAGTTTTAGTCTCAGGCTAAATTTCTCATAGACTGTACTAACTGCTATGCAGTTCTTTTGTGAAGTCAATTCTCAACCAGTATTAAGGTGGATGGCCTCAATGATCAAATTCTACTTTCTTTTAAAGGGGAGGAGGGAATGGGTATACAGAGACAAGGACAGAATCCCTACACTGCAGAGCTTAAGTGTGTTTGACCATATCTGGCTGACTGAAATATTTCCTCAAGGAAGTATTCATTCAGTTAATGTCCTGAAGGGTTAAGAAAACAGAAACCCATAGTTTTACTGAGCTGTTGTTATGGAAGTTGCCAAGGAAACCATCCCTGGAATGTTTAAACGTGTTGTTTCTCCCCAAACCCACAGGAGTGTAGCTTGAGTGTCTTAGTGTGCTCTAATCCTTGCAATTAGCTGCTATGTGGTAGGGCTTATGGGGGGTGGGGGTGGACTATGGCAGGGGGAGGGGGCTTGGAGAGATTAGATGCCGGCCAGCAGCTCCCAGTCACAGTCCTACCACCTTGGCATGGTTTAGTTTTGCTGAAAATCCATTACATTAGGTTCAGGACAATCCTGAATAAAAATTGGGGTCCCTTTTAAAAGCCTTCTCTCAAGCCTCAAGCCAAGTCCCCAGTATGGAAGTGCATGGTCTGGTTCAGTGTCTCATCAAATGTAGATTAAAGGAGGCCCTCTTTCCAGGAAGACACTGGTGTCCGAAAAGCTCATATGCACCGGGTGAAAGAAGGGAGGGTCTTCTAGCTGTGGGACTAATTTAACTTTTGGATGACTGAAGGACGGCCATCCAAAGGAAAGTCTTCGTAGGGATAACCTTGTAAAACACGTGGTATGTCTGAACTTGTATCCTGTTTCAACAATTTAGACATTATCAGATATTTCAAGATATTTTAAAATTTATTTTTGGAATTCATAGCTTAAATAGTTCACTAAAAAGGAAAATAGATACTGGGAGTTTCAAGTATCCTCCTTGTGTTTTTGTTCATGAAATCAGTTTCTTTATTACTACACACGTTCATAAAGAATGTTACCAGACACATGTTGTTATATTTAAGTAGATATAAGAAAAAATTGGCTATATATAAAAAATGGCATATATCCCATTTGGCATATATGCATATGTATATATATATATATATATATATATATGCCTACATGTGTGTATATTATATGTGTATATATACATATGTGTATATATTGAAAACTCATTAAATTTTACTTTCTAGTGGAAAAATATTAACAGGCACATATATAATGGTTGTAGATGAATATGTTATTTCTCTATAAAATATAACCATTGGGTGGAAGTAGGTAGCTCAATAGATTGGAAACCATGCTTAGAGAGGGAGGTCCTGGGTTCAAATCTAGCCTCAGATACTTCCTAATTTTTACCCTAAGAAAGTTATAACTCCCATTGCCTAGCCCTTTTAGCATTTCTACCTTGGAATCAATATACTGTATTGATTCTAAGTAGGAAGGCAAAGGGTTTAAAATAAATAAAATAAAACAAAATAAAGTATAACCTCCTTGAAGAATTAGGGGCTATGTGTGTTTGATTTTGTATTCCTTGCACAGTGCTTGGAATACAGTAACTATTTAATAAATAGCTGATTGAAATATTGACTAATTCATGTACTTTTTCAATCATATGATTTTATCTTCACTGGATTCTCCAGAGTGGCAGTTCTGCCCTCTAATTCAGATCAACAACTAATCTGCACCTTCTACTCTTTTGGGTTAATGAAAGTTTAAATGACTTGACTTGCCCACAGTCATACTGTTAATATTTATCCAAGGCAGGACCTGAGCTCAGTCCTTCCTGACTTCAAGATCACCCCCATCTCTACTGTACACCAAGCTACTTCTGATCACATGGATTTATACACAACATCTCTATAACGTGTCAGGATAGAATGTACAATAAAGGACAAATGAGGCACTCCCAAGGTTTTCCTTCCACACACATAATTTCAAACTGGTTGACTACAGATTATTAGCAGCTTTGGTCCTCAATCTGTGAAGCCTTGGTGAGAGGGGATAAGGAGTTGTAAATATGTTTAATTGAAACCTGTTGGCTCAAATGGAAGAGTGCTTAGTCACTATTTTCAGCTCTTCATCTGCTCTTATCAAGTCACTAGAGGGTCCCAAGAGTAGGAATGAGTAATGCTGATAGCCCTGTTGTGAAGAAACCTGCCCCAGATGCAGTAGCCAGTAGTAATAGTTCTAAGAATTTCCAGAAGTTCCCCACATTTCACCATCAGTAGTAAGGAAAAATTAATCCACATTAAAAAAAAAAAAGTCAGCTCTAAAATTCTATGATTCTAAAATATTCCAACCTTCTTGATCAGTGGTCAAATAACTGGAAAAGGAGAATGGAAATTACTAGAATAAATACCATCCAAATATATAGAGGCTGCATGGATCTGCTGTTATTGAATCAGAGGAAAAGAGACAGGCTTTCATTATTTAAAAAAAACCAAACAACTGGAGGGTCCTTGAGGTTTGTAATAAAAACTACTTATCTTACATAACATAAAATATAGTAACCTCAAGGAAGTGCTGAAAAATTAGGGGTTACCTATTATGTCAGATGACCAAAGCAAGGGACTATCATATCTTGTAAGATACTAGAAGAGGGGCTGCCTTTATTATGCTACTTGGGAAAGAATTAGAACAAAACAAAATATGTAAACAAAAACAATTTGGTATTTGTTGATTTATGGGTACTTACCCATCTGATACAAATAAATAGCCACTGACATTTCTGGATTTCTTATTGAATTGACTATGGGTTTGTATAATTTTGTACTGTTTGTGTTCTAATTTCTAGTGGAAAAGCACTTCCAATGGGTATCCAAGGTGAATTCATACTTGTTTTGCTTCCCAAAGAAGCAGAGAAATAGTGAAGGCATATTGGGTACATTGCATTTATTTTTGGGTAGGCAGATTATCCTCAATTTGGGGTCGGCAGTGAGCAATGTTTTTTGGGTATAGACCTTTCTAGCTTCTGCAGGCACATTTTATGCTAGCCAGTCATTGAGCTTCCAACCAGGAGTGGAGAAGAAAACAAATCTCCAAAGAAAATGTGTTTGCATTAGATATTCAATTAAATATTCTGGGAAACATTTTAAATTTTAGGTTAAAAAAAATAGAACAAATGTTCTTCCCTCTCTGTGAATAGCTAGTTGCCTTGTTAAGAACAAAAAGGGGCCATGTCCACAATGTCCTCAGACCCCTTGATTTTATTTTACAGAAACCACATTGTGGTAGGAATGTCTGCATTGCTCTTGAAGACATTTCACGGGGGCCAAAATGTTATTTGATGTAATAGCCACAAAAACCAAGCTGCAAGATGAATCTGCTTGAAAGCACCATGAAATATCCTGAATTTCCTCTAACTTATGTAGATTCATAGCAGATCACAGCACAGTCAAATGCCTTGACAAAACTGTCATATGGACATCCAAACAAATCTTCCATTCTGTTTTTGGATAGATAACCTGACAACTTTTTTCATGAGGCCAACTAATTCTTTTGTGTATGTTGAAATTATCTTGGGTTATTAGATAGAAATAGAGGGTTATCTATAATGGTTGCCAAAATGAGTTTGTCTAAGTCCTCATTTGTACACATTATAAAAAGCACTACTAAGTTTGGCCTACATGCAAAGTTATTATGAGGGGGCATGGATTTAGAATAGCTAACTTGTTGAGGGTCAGGTTGAAGTGAAGAACTGGCAGAACTTTTTGAACCTTTTTACATAATCATTTTATTTCTGGCTTGCTGGTGCACCATGGTAGCATCAATAACTCCAAAGACAATAACTCCTGTGTACTCACCACTGAATAGATCCATCTTCCTCCAGTTCCCTAAGAGAAGTTGCCCCTGTCCTGTCCCGCTCCCCTCACTTTTTTTGTTTCTCCTTTCTCTCTCTCTGTCTCTCTCTATCTCTGTCTCTGTCTCTCTCTGTCTCTCCTTTCTGTCTGCCTGTCTTTCTTTTTTCTATCTTTCTCTGTCTCTATGTCTATCTTTCTCATTCCTTTCTCCTTTATGCCTCCCTCTCTCTTTCTTTACCTGTCTCTCTGTCTCCCTCTCTCTGTCTCTGTAGGTAATGAACATGATATTCTCAAAAGATGCCAAATTTAATAAATACTATTCTTGTTCTCATGCAGCAGCTTGTTATAAGAATCTTTTATAGGAACATGTTATCCCCTAACTCTGAAATGACTTAGGGAAAATTTTTAAAAAGCATAAAAATAAAGAGAAGATGAAAACAAGTAGAGAACTTGAAATCAGAAATATGATAATGTTGGAAGGGGTTAAATATTTTTACATCCTTAATTCTTCTGCATGGGGGTAGAACATAATTCTAATGAGCTTGATTGAATTACAAAATGACTATATTGTCCCCAAACCTCTAGGATGCATAAGGGATGGCTACTTTAATTTTTTTTAAAAGTATGATAGGATTTAGAGCTGGAAGGAATCTTAAAGGTTATTTAGTTCAAATACTTTATTTTATTGGTAAAGGAGTGGAGGCCCTGGCTTACTCATAGTCATTCAGGTTATGGTGTAGAGCCTAGAATGGAACCCAGGTTCTCTGACTCCATGTCTGATGCTCTTTCTACCACACAAAATAATAGTCTCTAGGAGTATAAGTAAATATTGCTTATGTCCATATCTCCTATTCTTGCACAGGATGTTAACACTAAAAGGACAGTTATTATATAATGGCATGATGTTCAGAATAGTGTGTTCATAGTTACTAATAAATTGGCAGGCTTTCTGGATTAAGCAAGCGATTACAGAAATAAAAAAGGAGTTTCCTTAGATAGGAAATTCACTCTGGCTGGTGGCTGCCACTGAGTTGCTCAGGATAGAGTGGCAATAGTTCAATGTAGATCAAACTATAGAGTGAGTTAGAATAGAGTACAGGAATGAGAAGAAATAAAGACAGTATTGGACAATTGTTATAGCCTGTGAACTGGCCTCCCAGGCTCTTTCTATTCCTTTCCCTTTACATTTCAGCCTCCATAAAAGGGCCAAGTTGATATTGAGAAAGCACATGTTTTACCATGTCATTCCTTCTCCCAAAACTCTGGTTATGCCTTATTGTATCTAAGGTAAAAGGCAGAACTCCAAAGGTATCCATAATCTCTTGATCAAAATCTATTGGCCTTTTCTCAATCCTCATCATTTTTGACTTCACTATAGCATTTGACAATCTTTAGCACCCTCTTTTTGAAATTCTCTTCTCTCTAGGTTTGTGACACTGTTCTCTCTTGTGTGGGTTTCTACCTATTTGTATATTTTTTTCTCTTCCTCCTTTGCTGGATCTACAATCAGGTCAGGAACACTCATTGTGGATTCCACCAAGTTTTTGTCCTAAGACCCCTTCTCTTCTTCCACTAAAATATTTTTCTTAGTTATTGCATCATTCAATGATCATTTCAATGCTGATGATTACCAGATCCACTTATCCAGCACTAAATTCTCTTCTTTCCTCTGGTCTTATAGCTCCATCTTAAAAAGGATGTTCAAGTGACATCTTAAGATCAACTCATCTAAAATTGAACTTATTGTCTTTCCTCCTAAACCTTCTCCTCTTTTCACTGTCTAAGCTACCATCACTTTCATCTTGTTTGTTATTTCTTATGTCACAACAGTATTTCATTCCAATCATATGCCACTTATTCCCACAATTCCGAATTGGTAGACAACCCTTCAATTTCCAGTTCTTTGCCTCCAAAAAAATGACCTGCTATAAATATGTTTTTGTATAAATAGATCCTTTCCCCCTATCCATAATCTCTTTGGGATACAGACCTATAATGGTATTGCTAGGTCTGTTTTGTATGATTCCACATTCCTTTCCAGAATGGTTGTTCATAGCTTTGCTAACAGTGAATTAGTGCCCCTATTTTTCCACATTCCCTCCAAACAATTATAATTTTCCTTTTTCATCATGGTAGCTAGTCTGATAGGTATGAGGTGGTACCTCATAATTATTTTAATTTGAATTTTTCTAATTAATAGTGCTCAGAAACATTTTTAAATATTATTATGGATAGTTTTAATTTCTTTACCTGAGAATTGTCATTTATATCCTTTGACTATTTGTCAACTGGGGAATGTTGTGTATTCCTATAGATTTGACTCTATTCTATATATATTTGAAACTTCATAAAGTTTCTAAAATACCTTACCATCTTTATCTCTGGTGATGCCATCACTTAATAATGACTGCCCACAAATCCTTACTCTTGAACTATTGCAATAGTCTGATGTTTGGTTTTTCTTCTTCAAGTGTCTCCCCACTCCAGCCCATCTTCCACTTAGTGGTCAAATTGATCTGTCTAAGGAGCAGAGATGATGATATAAACTGTCCCTCCCATTCAATATATACCAGTAGCTCCCTATCAACTTCAAGATCCAATGTAAATTACTCTGTTTGGCCTTCAAAACCACACAGAATCTGACCTCTTTCTACTTTTCCTTCTTCCATGCCCTACTTACTCTAATAGACTTTGATTCAGTGAAACTGGCCTGCTTTCTTGTTGTTCCTTGAACAAAACACTGCATCATTTGGCTCTGCAACTTTTCAATGGTTGTCTCCCATAACTCTAATTCTTTCCCTCCTTTCTCTGATTTCAAGATTCCCTGGCTTCCTTCAAGTTCCAGTTAAAGTCCTATATTCTACAAAAAAAAAAACAAAAAAAACCTTTCCATAATCATCATTAATTCTAGGGTCTTTTCTCTGTTGATTATATATATATATATATTTTTTTTAATTGTTTTTATTTAAAATTTTAATTAATTAAAAAAATTAAGACCCTTATGTTCCATCTTAAAATTGATTCATCAATGCCAAAGCAGAAGAGCAGTAAGCACGGAGCATTTGGGGTTAAGTGATTTGCCCAGGGTCATACAGCTAAGTGTTGGAGGTTGTATTTGAATCCAGGATCTCCCATCTTCAGGCAATACATCTCTATCCATTGAACTTCCTAGCTGCCCCTTTTCTGTTGATTCTTTCCAATTCCTTCCATATATACTTTATTGTAGATAAATATTTGCACTGTCTCCCTCATTAGACTACGAGCTCCTTGAGAGTAGGGACTATCTTTTGTCATTTATTTGTGTGTCCAGAGCACTTAATACATACTTGTACATAATACATAGTACAGTGTAGCTACTTGACTGACTGACTTCCATATTTGGCTTAGCCAGTGGAATGATGAATGACTCCAGATGTGTGCTTCTAGGCTAGGTGAATTCAATTCAATAGTTCTTCAAGGTTTCAGCAGCTTTTTAATCTATGTTTGGTTTTCTAAAAATCCTTGTATGGAATCCAGCTTCTGGACTTCTGGCACTTGAAATTCTGACCTTTAGAAGATGACAAACTCATAGTCATCTCTAATACTCCATCTACAAACAGAAAGAATAAACCTGATAAAGATAGGCACAGGAGCATGGCCACATATTTTAGAGTCTACATGGTTACTGCTCAGATGGGAAGATAATGGTTAAAGTTCTCTGTTCCCATAAAGGCTTGTTAAAGTTCTTGATTCCTCTCTGGAATATAGCCAGGCAGGAAGGAGAGAAAACTTTGACTAATTATTGGCATTTTAATGCATTCTTAATTTGGGCCTAGTGTCTTTTCATCACAGGATATTGCTGTTCAATTGGTTTTCAACCATGAATCCATTTGGGGTTTCCTTGATGCTGGAGTGGTTTACTATTTCCTTCTCCAGTTCATTTTACAGACGAGGAAACTAAGGCAAATAGGGTTTAAGTGACTTCTACAGAGTGCCACAGCTAATAAGTGTCTACTATCAGATTTGAACTTAGGAAGTTGAGAATTCTTGATTTTAAGCCCAGCTCTCTATCTAGTGTACCACCTGGGTCCCAGGAAGCTCTGAATCAGAAAACAGGGCTCTTATATAAAGTCATTTAAGAAAGCAGGTCCTCTGGTCTCTTCTTCTTGTCCAGAGCACACCATGCATCCTCTGATGATGATGAGCACCTATTGACCAGGCAGCCCCTGTTACACATTCAATAATTTTTTAATTAATTTTTGAAGGGAGCATCCAAAAGGGACCTAATCTCAAAACTAGCAAGATCTGGCTTGAAATACTGTCTCTGACTTATATTACCCATAACACCCTGAGCAAGCCATGTATAGCCTTTTAGAGTCTTAGACAACTCTGTAAGGCTAAAAGATGACAATCTGTATTGGAGAAGGAAAATTACTCAACTGGGCATTCCTTTTTAACAATAAAATAATTGTTTTTGTTCCTATCCACTTATTTTGTGCATATTTTGCATTGTTAGTATACACCTTGTTTATCTCTAGGACAATGTAAGATTCTTAAGGGGAGGTACTTTTGTTTTTGTCTTTGTAACCTAATCTATAAGCACTCTGCCTGATATAGAGTAGGCACTTAAATGCTTGCTGAACAAACGAATGAATGAATAATTCATCTCTGGGGTAGTGATCTCAAATTATAGAAAATTGATGACTCAGAAGTTGAATCCTGGAAAAAATTAGGGCAGAGCTTTCACAATGTTATGGATTTAAATGTTGAAGAGACTTTCCAGTCATCTGTCTTGACCTTTTTGTGGAAAACAGACCTAGATAGTGACTTGCCCAAGATAATGTTAGTTCTTTATCTTCTGAGAAAAGATTCACCTTCAAACCCAAATCAAATATTCTTTCAACTCTTTTTGTTGTTTAGTCATTTTCCAATTATGGCTGACTCTCCTTGGCCCCTTTGGGGTTTTCTTAGCAAAGATATTAGAGTTGTTTTCTGTTTCCTTCTCTAGCACTCCAGTTTATTTTACAAATGAGGAAATTGAGGCAAAGAGCATTGGGACTTACAAAGAGCCACAGCTAGTAAGTGTCTGAGGTCAGATTTGAACTTGGGAAGATAATGCATCACTTAGCTGCCCTCTTTCATTTCCACTGTGGAACTAAACTATGATGGCATGAATTATTTAGTGGCATCAGGGAGAGGGGAAGGGAGACTGGATTCCTGACAGAAAGGGGCAGTTTGATAGTCAAGAGGTCAGAGAATTCCCTGAATCAGTATAGATCCCAGACATTTAGAAAGAGGGGAGGAGTTCTGTGTTGTTTCAGTGTTCAATTTTAACTCTGTTTTAGTCTCAGGTAAGGTTCATTCTTTTCAGGTGCTGAGGAAACAAAAGATTTCTGTGTCTACTTTGTCCTAAATTTCTCATATGACTACAGTGGAACTTTGTAAATCAGGTCTGGAAAAGACTTTAAATCCCTTAGACAATTTCTCTCTTCCTCCTGGTCATCATTCTCTTTTGGTGTCCTTGAAAATCGTTAATCTATCCTCCTTCCATCTCTGGATTCTCCAAACTAATTAATCAAAATTCTGACAGGTCTTGTTCCTTCAATCCATTCTTCTTGCTTTTTGAATGCTCTCCAGAACTCAGCAGAGTGTTTTACTTCAGTCCTAACAGAACTGAAAGAAAAGGGGAGCATGACCTCACAGGTCCTACAGGTACTATTTTTGTACCCCAGCAACAACTTGCTTTTAAAATAACATTGCGGACTCATGTTTATCATCTGATATGCTATGACCCTTGAATTTGGCAGTGTAGAGATAGTGCATACCAGGTTGGATGAGCCAAGGTCAGTGGGACACATGTTGGGCCAGGAGAAGTATCTGAGCACCTTATTAAGCGTCCCTCCTCTGGCACCTGTGCAAACAATGTTTGGGACAGAGAAAAGGAAACAGACAAGGACTTATGACAAGTATTTAATCTTTTTCCATGGATCTTTTAAAATTGTTCTCAAGTTGAATATATCATCTGTCCCCTTTCATTTGCTTTTCTGCATCTATAATATTATATCAATATTACCTTGTCATTTCATCTCCATGGGCTTTAGGTTCCTTATCTATAAAATGGTTGGATTGAACTGACTCCTTCCCTATTTCCTTCCTCCCTTCTCAACTCCTTTATCTACTCTCTTTTTCCTCCTGTGTCCCTCCTTCCCTTCTTTCCTTCCTTCCTTCCTTCTTTCCTTCCTTCCTTCTTTCCTTCCTTCCTTCCTTCCTTCCTTCCTTCCTTCCTTCCTTCCTTCCTTCCTTCCTTCCTTCCTTCCTTCTTTCCTTCCTTCCTTCCTTCCTTCCTTCCTTCCTTCCTTTCTTCCTTTCTTCCCTCCTTTTCCCCTTCAGAACTAAAGCAGCACTCCCATTTGCTTTAAGCCACAGATCCCAGGATCACAAATTTAAGGTTGGAAAAAACTTTGGCACAACTAATATTTTTAATCTATAAATGCAAACTCTGTAGTTTTTCCATTTGTCTCAAAAAACTATTCATCTTTATCTTGGTGTCACTTGTAGCTCATTTATTTCTCCACTCAAAGCTTAGCTTGTTTGCTTGCTATTTAAAATCTGCAGACCTTACTCCAGCACTCTGTACACGGTGAGATCTCATGGTAAGTTTGCATTTAGGGTTGGGACTTGAATGCCTATGGTTCAGATTAATGTTCTGGATTTGTCCAAACATTTAGGGGTCCTGAAGCTTATTTATCTGAGGCAAGGGAGAAGACAATCAATTGTAAATACAAGATCCTTGCAAAATAACCCACTGGTTTTCTGAACAACTGTGGACATAGCTCAATAGAGGTTAATGCATCAGCAAAATGAATTGTACTGCGTGTAAAGAGTAAATAAAAGTCCAACTCCACCCCCAACACACACATTAATACTGTTTTTCCCAATTATTATCAGTATAATATTACAGAGAGAGAGAGAGAGAAAACAACAGCTACATAACAAATGAAGGCCAAGAGGATAGTCTCTAGCTGCCATAAGGTTTTTTTTCCCTCCTCTTTCTTCCAAACAGAGTGAAAAAGAACAACAAAAACAATCCCTTTCATGAGCCCCTGAATCCTTATACCCCATTTTAAGATGATCTAAAATGTCAATTCTGACATTCAAAGCTGACACTATAGGGGGCCTCGACAGGGGGAAGCCACAGCATAGAACCCCAAATATACCCTGCTTTTGCCCCCTTCAGTAGCGCCATATATTACAGTTTATACGGTCTAGGGTCTCTTGGGAAGGAACCCCACCAAGTTTTTACAGAGCCCACCATTTCTCTTGGTCCCCGAACCTGGGGATTTCCCCTGGGTAGGGCGAGGACTTTTGCAAGGGAAAACCCGTGTGTATGCTATGTGTGTTGAGAGGGCTGGGCAGTGTAATATACTAGGTGTGCCCCTCTCCTAATGGGGTTCGCCCAGGATTTAAAGGTGAACTTCATGCAAAAAGAGTTCATGGGATGGAGGGTGGGGGTGGAGAGGAATAAAATACCCAGCACTCTCCAGCCTTTTGTCAGCATCCTTGCTTTAAAGTGGGGTTTATGGTCACTTGGAACTCCCCCCTCCTTAAACCCCCTAACCCCCCCAAAAACAGCCTGGAAAATGGGGCTGCTTCCTGGACGACCTAGAATATTGATGATCAATTGGGCTGTTCGGGCCATCAGCACTCCAAGAATGTGTCTTGTTGGCGAAAACGCTTTGTTTGCTTAAGTTCTCAGAGTTCAATGAGGTCATTTTCTCATCTTCTCTGGGTTTTCTGTATTTTCCACAGACCTGCGAGCCTCAAACAACACCCTCTTTCTTCCCATTAGAAATGGAAACACGTCCTCTGCAGGAATTTTCCACTTAATAGCTGCTGCTTTTCTACCAGGGGCCTCAGCACACCACCACTGCAATGCTGTATTTCTTTCCAATGCAGTTTGACATTTTGCAGCCTGCACAAGGAGCTGTATTCACTCATTATGGTTCCCTCAAAACCCCTCCCCTCTGGTTCGTTTTTTCCCCTTCCTTTTGCTTTCTTTCTATATTTTTTTTTAAATAAAACACACATTCGAGAAATTTCTGGAAAAATAGCTAGGGCCTTTAAACGACGTTTTATTTAATTAGTTGGTATGTCCCTGTCAGAGAATCAAAATCCTTCCGATCACTTTCTCCTCCCCGAAACCCCTCCCCATCCCCCTCAAACCCCGCCAGTACCCTGCATTGTGACTTGGTAAACACTTATGCCTGCTGCATATAGTTTCCTGTAATTGTTTGCCTCTGTGAATTATTTCCTTTGCATAATATTTACAAACTATATATCACTGCCTGACACCGTGATAAGAGGGGACACAGATTGCTTCTAATCGCAGCAGTAAACAAGGAACGGGAACATCAGCTTTAAAATGTGTTAAATGACCTGTCTGGAAACAGCAGCATTTGCAAATGTTTACAGCTAAAATGCTGCCGGGTTGCACTCCCAGTCTCCCAAACACAGCAGTCTGAGACCAAAATGAAAACCCAGAGATTCCGTAAGGAACTCTCAAACCATTTGGGGGCCGGGGGGGGGGGAAGGGGGATAGGAATTTAAGGGGTCAAATAAAGGGTACGTTCAAAGGAAAACAATGGCGAGCCTCTAGAAAGCAAACTGCTGCACATGGAAACACATGTATTTATATAATTTCCTCTTCAAAACTCAGGGAAAAAGTGAGCCCCGTTGTTTATTGTTAGAACAGAGGTCTCCCCTGTCTGCACTGAGTGGTAAAGTCTCAGACAGCAAGGTCCCAGTAGGTCAGACTGGCACATTGAATTGTGTATCAAATGGAACTGGGATTTTGGAGAATGGGGAGGAGGGAGGAAAAGGGGGATTTGTTCAGGCTGGGAGGGTGGGCCTCTGGAAAAAAACGGGGGGGGGGAGAGCGAGAGAGAAAGATTGATGATTTGCAGGACACCTAGGGTATTTCTTTCAGGGGGTATTACTTCCACTTTTAGCCAGGAACAAGGGCTGGGAGAAAAAAAACCGGCAGGGGCTGACAGCTTTGTGCTGATCAAAGGGACCCAGCCTTGAATGCCTTGCTTTGCTAGCTATTTATTAGAAAGAGAGGAGTGCTCCTTTGCCATTCTAGAAGGGAGAGAAGGGATTAAAGATCAAATAAAAAGAGACCAGCCTAACTTCTTTGTTCAGAAGGATATTTTTTTAAGGATGCTGTCCACTACATGACCACCTCACCCTTCTACCCTACTCTCCTCGCCCCCCACACACTTACACAAAAAGGAAAAGAAAGAGGGAAATAGGTATTTTTTTTTAACTTCCACAAACCCAAACTCTTTCTTTTCCCTGGATGGTGGATGGGCAGCGATCTTTCCTCAGCTGAAGCAATTTTGAAGATGAACAATTACTCTAGAAAATCGTATTTATTTATTTTAAATGTGGAGGTGCCTCCCTTTGGGAAGCTTAGTTGGGAAATTCTCTTTGAGCCTGGTTAACCTAGGAAAGAAGTTTAACTGCACTGCTGGGATTCTATTAGGCTCATCTGTTCACATGGATAACAGGGAAAGGTGTTAAAATGCACTTCACTGGTGCAAGTGATCTTATGGTTGTAAAAATGATTATCCTCCAAAGCATAAGGAAGGATTAAGGGGCCACATCTACATCTGGGAAACAGCAGAAGTGTTTTATTAGCATTAATATAGGTATTGATCTCACAATACACCCATTAGGATGGTAGCAATCAGCCTAGTGTATAAAGTATATGCTCTTAAGTTGGTGAAATGTGATCTTAATACCTAGCTTTGCAATGAAGTTGTTAAACAGCTTGAATGAACCTGAGAAAGCCGGTGGGTATGATGATATCTTCATTTTGGAAGAGAGCTAGTTTTGCTTAAGTAAGATTATATCAGTCCGAAAACTTTTAGGAACTGGGTTTTGATGACTGAATTCAGAGAATTACTTTTTAAATTCCAGAATTCAAGTGAAAGCAAAACAAAACCTCCCATGCACACATCAGAGGCAAAAACAACATTACTGTCAGCCTTATCACAGGACTATTACAATGTTAAGGTCTATTTGTTTGTTTTACTTTATATAAGGGAGAGAAGGGGGTTACTTTAACAAAAACAACTCGTGATTTTCCCTACTGATATACTGTTGTGAGATAGATAGATACATTCTATCTTTGTGGTACTTAATACTTTTCACAATGTCACAGAATGTTAGGATTGAAGGAGAGATTAGAAGGACTCTAACTAGCTATTTTTGCAATCTGGACAAGCTTCTCTAAAGCATCTCGAAGAATCAACATTTTAAGACAAATCTTGTTGGAAAAGGGTGATAGAGAAGACAAAGTCCTTGGGACACTGTCCAGTAAGAGAAGAGACAGAGACTGAGGATCCTGAAGCCTACTGCTGGCCAGCAACATTACAAAGGTTTTGGCCAAGGAAGAGTTTACCTAGAGTGTAGCCTTTTGTGGTTGGGGGGGGGGGGTGGGGTTAGGTGGGAGAAAAGGGAAAACAATCCATTGGATTTCTTCTTGTTTTACATAACTATTCTTGCTAGCTAGGTGCCAAGTTGTTTTCAGGACGCTGAAGGAATAGATCTTCTTCCAAATTTGGGGACCTGGGCAAAGTCCCAGTTTACCCATATTGGTTGCTGCTTTAGAGCTTAATGATCTACTCCAACTGATTATTTGAAATGAGAAGAGGTTAATTGATCTGTCCTAATAAACTTACAAATGACAAATAAACTGAAAAATGACTTGACAAATAACAAAAAAAAAAACCCATAAAATTTGACTAGGCTCAGTGTTATACTCTCTCTCTCTCTCTCTCTCTCTCTCTCTCTCTCTCTCTCTCTCTCTCTCTGTCTCTGTCTCTCTCTCTCTGTCTCTGTCTCTCCTCTGTGTTGGAAAGAACAAAGAACATTCTTTATCATGTATAATTCGTGTATAATTGCAACTGATAAGGAATTTGGAAACTATCTTCTGGTGTAATGCGTATCACTATGGCATGGCCTGATGTTCTCAAGCCCCAAACCCCTAGGCCAAGCAGGGGATGTGAAATTACACAGAAACTGGACATCAAAAAAAGGGTACCTTGGCAAAGGTATTTTAGAAGTGGACACTTGAGGGCCAGTGAGGGAGTAAAGACAATTGTACCACACACTGCCAGACAAGGGAGGATTATTGTAGAGGATGAATGCCCTCCCTACCTGTGCTAGCATCCTGCAGTAAATACCAGGCATCTCACCCTAGTAACCTTTTCCAAAGTCTTCTGAGTCTATGTTCAGCAAACTTTCTCTTTCCATTATATCACATGTATTTTATAGTTTCTATTTATTATAGACAATTCAATATAGTTTCAGTCATGCTTAGTAAGAAATAAAACACCTATATTTTATCTCTACCTGGCAGATTAAAAACTTGCACTACAAGTTTCTATTACTTGTAAGACTTATCTACAATAAAAATATCATTTAAATATTATATAGCTTAATGATAGGAATTTGAATTCTATTTCCTCATAACTTGTTTAAGAACAGTATGTTCTTACCTAAGGCTTCTGTGATAGAAAACATTTCCAAAAAATCTTGGTATGTGAAAAGATGATAAAACTATCTTTGAGATGAATATCATAAAGGAATCCTTTCTTAGTGTTCTTTTGGAAGTCTAAAGGCATTTCAAAAGAGGCTTATTCTAGTAGAACTCCGCCAGTCCAGGTTTATACATCTGAGCAAAACAAAGCATGTTATCTAAATATTTGGTCTTTCAGTTTCCCTGAAAGTCATCTTAATAATTGTTCTGTCATTTGAACTTGTGTTTTCAGGTCCCTATCATACAGTTAATCCATAGGGTTATGATTTGGGCCTATCTGATTATGATGGATGGTCTAGAGAAAACTGAGTTCACTTGGAGGGCAGAGAAGATTTTCACCTTTCTTTACATCTCACTGATTAGTACAGGGCCTGGCACTCAGGAAGTGCTTAATAAGTGCAAGTGAACCTGACTTCGTCCAATTGATTGAAAGTAGGTTATTAAGGTCTGAAAATTGTTAGCATTTTTGAAGGTCTTAAAATAAATATGAAAAATTGAAGTGTTTTCAAGAATCAAGGGCAAAAGGGAAGAGATTATTTTATAATCACATTTGATTCAATTCAACAGGCATTTATCAAGTAACCAATGCCTACATCCAAGTCAATGGGGATAAGAAGTCAAATAGAAATAACAACTACTTTTAGGGAATTTACATTTTTGATTCTTGACTATTGTATTTACTGGAAAAATATGTTCTAGCACATTTATTTGTGTAAAGTGTTCATTTTAAAGAGGACATTATTGTAATAATATATCCACTTATCTAAATTTAGATAGAAATTTAATAGAATGACACTGACCTTCTTGGTATTCCTTTCCTGATACCCCTCTCCTGATTCTGTTTTCACTAGGTGTTAGAAATTGAAGTTAGAATGCCATATACTACTTCAAATCAGTTAGGGAAAAAAAGTTACAATATCATGCATAGAAAATTAGCTGAGACAGAGGTAATCTAGTCCAACCCCTTCATTTTATGGCTGAGACACCTGAGATCTAGAGAGGTTAAATAAATGGTCCAACATGAAAGTCAGAATTTGAAGGATTTAGGTCTGCTGTCTCCAGAGTTAGGGATCTTTCCATTAGAGCCCAGGTAGTGGCCATTCAAGTCACCTTTTACCTCTCTTCTGGCCATTCCTCAAAGGATTTCAAAGGTCTTATTTTAGCTGCTTCCATATTGAAAACAAAACAAAACATAAAACCTCTCTGAACACCAACCAGGACTAACTTTCTGAATTATCTCAGGACCAAAGAAGATACTCCCTGCCAAATTCAAGGTCAGATCAATAACAGGAGCTGACATTGATAGAGTGCTTTACTGGTTATAAAGCACTTCTAACTTATCTCATTTGATCCTCATAACAACCCTGCAATGTAGGTCAGGGAAGATGTTTCAGGCCCTGGTTAGGTGAGCCAGTTCAATGTGTGATTTAAGGACATAGTATACTCAGAATAAATTTAGCCAGTAAGAAAAAAGGGTCCAAAATGAAATCCAAAAGCTATGATAATATAAGAAACTACTTTCTATGCTGTTGTTAACAACAGTCTTCAAGGAACTGGTAGCAGTCCTTGTTAACAATTATCATTTTCCTCATTAACAAAGGAAACGTATCCAGGTTTTGACATTCTATGTTGTCCCCCTCCTCTCTCTCTCTCTCTTTTATCTCTCTCTTTGTGTCTCTGTCTCTCAGTCTTTCTCTGTTTCTATCTCTATCTCTGTCTCTTTCCTTATCCCTATCTCTATCTCTATCCCTTTCTCTTGCTATCTTTACACATATATACATATATTTATATATGCGTATTGATATGTGTACACATATGCATGTATATATTAATTTTTGTAGAAAGTAAGATTTAGTTGAGACTTAGAGGAAGCCATGGAAATCAAGTGGCATAACTGAAGGGAGTGAGAATTGATAGCCAGTAAAAACAGAATCAGGAAAGAGATACGAAAGGGGCCAGTGTCAGCATATATTTATATATGCATTGCATATGTATATGTACACCTAAACATTTATATATAAGTATGCATGCATATGTATATGTATTTGTGTTTTATATTTTCTTATACATATGTGTTTATATATAATGCTATAAAAGTATATCATAGAACACTTATTTATATAAAATCATATTATTTTCTTATTCTCATGCTGTAGCATTAGATACCTATATTTCTATGTATATGTATTATGTTGATATATATGTATACACATATAGTTAATTATATTAGCCACTATAAATTACATTATATATAATGTATACTATATTATATCTGTATTACATATGTAAATAGACATTATATATGTATGTTGCTGTTCAGCCATTTTCAGCCAAGTTTGACTCTTCATGACCAAATTGGGGAGTTTCTTGGCAAAGATAATGGAGTGGTTTGCCATTTCCATCTCCAGCTCATTTTACAGATGAGGAAACTGAGACAAATAGCATATAGTGACTTGTCTAGAGTCACACAGCTAGTAAGATTTTGATACTAAATTTGAAACTAGATTTGAACTCAGGAAGATGAATCTTCTTGACTCCAAGCCCAGCTCTTTTTCATTACACCATCTAGCTGCCTTGCCTTATTAAATATGTATCTATATGGACATATAGGTGTATACATAAAATTTATATGTCTCTATATCCCTAAGAATGGTGTTTTAAAGTCCTTCATAACATTCCCCCTTCCTACTTTTCCAGTCATCTTACATACCTTATTTTTTCCATGTACTGAGTGAGTGAGGGAAACTGGCCTCCTTGGTATTCCTTGTCCATGCTGCCTATCTCCTGATTCTGTTTTCACTAGTTATCACTACTTTCTCTCTTCATCTTTTTGTTTCTGTTTCCCTGGTTTTCTTTAGGTCTTGGCTAAAATCTTACTTTCTATAGAAAGTCTTTCTCTATCCCACTTAGTGCCAGCACCTTCCCTCTAAGATTATTTTTAATTCATCCCTGTCTATGTTTCTACATAGTGATTTGCATGTCTTTCCTCCCATTAAGCTTTGAGTGCCTTGCAAGAGGGCCATTGTTTTCCTTTTTTCTATTCTGAGTGCTTTGAATAGTGCCAGGCATATAGTAGGTACTTAATAAATGCCTGTTGACTTATTGACTTCATTATTTAAAAATGGCCTGCTGCGAGTACATTTCTTTAGTACATATCTTTTTTTTAAAATATGATCTCTAAGTATAACATACTCTCTCAGCATAAACAATGGCAAAAGTTATATTTTTTTTCTAAAATGCCTTGTTTTTAGGCTATAATGCTTTCTGTAGTATATATTTTAGTTAAATGTCAATTTTGACACTACTTCCCTGAGCAGCCTTGGGGTTAAGTCAGGGTTAGTGGCAGTGTTGATAGATCCATCTATCTATGTACTTATATATCACTTATCTGTGGGTCAGTGGGTCATTTGTTGCTTCCTATAAAATGTTATTTCTGGTAGAATTAATAGATTTTCTACATTAGGGTCAACTTCCATTTGCTGTTTTTCTTGTCAAAATATATCTGGACTCAATGAATGGAGAGATATAATATGAATATTACTTTCAAGTCCAATCAGGTATCAGGAGCTAGAATACATATTTGCAGACTATAGATGTTCATTTTTAGACCCATTCAAATATATGCAGATAGCTTTGCAGAATGTGAAGGTTATTCAAGTCCTTTTGGAAAAGTGAATGCATGCTAATATTTCATTGGTCTCTGGTTTTCAACTGCTAATTTTAAATCTATCAGTCATTGTTCAGTATTTGAAAGGAGGCTATGTAGCTCAAAAGGGTAAAAGTGGTTGCGCACACACTGAAAATCATGAAACTTCAGAATCTTGGGTTTGGAAGGAAATTGGATGGTCTTCTTATCTAACTGTCAAATGAACAAGAATCCTCTTTAAACATCCTTAGTAAATCATCACTTAACTAATAATTGAATATTCTCATTACTTTATGGGACCTATTAATTTATGAGTCAGCCCATTCTATTTTTGGATGGCTGTAATAGGAAGTTATCTCTAAATCACTTAAAAATCTCCTTCCTTATTACTTTGAGCCATAGTTTCTAGTTCTATTCTTTAGGCAAAGAAAAATAAGTTGAAAATTTCATCCTTGTAATGGACATTCTTTTTTTTAATCCATTTATTTATTTATTTTAATAGAATTTATCCACAAATGTCCTAGCCCCTCTCAATCTCCTCACATCACAGAAGGCATCACCCAGGAATAGAAATGTACCTACAAATTATCTCTTTTATGTTTCTTCCTTTCATTTTGCTCTCTGGGGATAGTAGTCACAATTTATTATTCAATTATTAAATCTGTAGCTGTGCATGATGCTCTCTTGGTTACATTCATCTCACAGTTTATCATGTGTAGTTCTTTCTAAATTAAATATAAATTTAACCTGCTCACCATTTCTCATGGAATAGTAGTGTTTCATCATAATCAAATACCAAAATTTGTTAAGTCAATTAATGGGTATCCCCTAAATTTCCAGTTCTTTGCCAATGATAGACATCCAAAGACTTGGAGAAAACTATCATGTTTTACCACCCTTCTCTCCTGCAACTCTTCTCTTTTCCAGGCTAACTATCTTTAATTCCATCAAGATATTTCAACAACATGGTAGATAGTGTTCATTAGCCTGCTAAAGAAAATCCAGAATTTGTCAATATAATCAATAAAATTTGGCATCAAGAAATGAATGCAGTATAATCATTATGTTCTGAACATGGCAGTATAGAGCAGTGATTAGCTTACTTATTCTGAACCCTTCTTGTATCCTGTGATGGGGCTATGATTTTATTAATGTGGGTATCTTTGCAGTGGTAAAGATAATAACCTATCTTCTTATAATTCTTAGACTTGTCTGTGTCCTCAAGGAAGACCTTCATAGATATTCCAGCCAACTTGAAGAACTTCCTCGAGAGATCTTGATGTTGCATGGATACCATTAGAGCATATGAACTTTCCATTTATTATTTATCTCTCTTCTTATGTGGTGAGCCTACCTGCTCTAAACTCCTTAAACCTTTTCCAATGGATCTATATCAGTCTCTTGAACTAGCATCCTATTTTATTTGTGATGAGACTTGCTTGTATTTCTGATATTACAATTTCATTCTTGACAACTTTTCATTGACCTTGGGTCAACGTATTGTAGAGAATTTTAGCTCCTGTCAGTTTACCTGTGCAGAAATTTGAAGTAAAGGTATTTATCAGAGGATGGGTATAAAGATAATAACACAAATGTTATAGGTCAGAATCATATGAGGGCTGGTAATGAATATCATGCAAAAAAGGATGTAATTTCACTTTGTTGGGGCAAAAAGTAGAAGATCAAAGAAGAGATAGGCCTATTGCTCTTAGAGGATTAGGCAACAATAAATGCAAGGAAGAGCAAACCTTCCCAAAATCATTATTTTCATTCTCTTTTCTCTTCCATGGAGAATAATAGTTTACATTAAAACAGATGAAAGAAGAATGATTGCCAGGGAATTGAAACCCAAGACAATTAGGAAGATATAAAGAGGACACATAGCTGTCCTTGATGATTTAAAATCATTAATCCAGACAACCTGCTTTCAATATTACAGAAAGAATTGGAAGATATCAGTGCTCTCCTACATCCAGTGATATTTGAGAGTTTAAGGAAAATGAGAGAGGAGCCACAGGATTGAAAAAAGACAAAATATTCCCATTTTCAATAAAAGGAGAAGAGTGAAGTTAGCAAACAATGATCCACTAAGCTTGTCTTTAATACTTAGAAATTTCCTTAAACTTATTATTAAGAGATGATCAGTGACATCTAGAAAATGAACCAATAATTGTACACAATCAACTTCATCAAATGAATCATGCCAGACTAAACTCAATTCTTTTCTTTTTCATAGTGTTATTAGACAAGCATACTAGGGTAATTTATAGATATAATTTTTATAGATATGAGCAAAGTAGTTGATAAATTATCCCATGTTGCTTGTATAAATAAAATTAAGTTGGCAGAGTACTATTAGAACTTTGGAACAGGTTAAATAACAGAATCCAAAGAACAGTGAATCTCAGCTTGGAAGAAGGTAGTTCATAGTCATTCAGTAATCTGTCCTGGTCTTTATGTTGTTTAATATTTCTTTCAGTTATGTGGATAAAAAGATATAGAAGTTAAGGCATACTAAATTTGCAAACAACCCAAAGCTAAGAGATATAGTTAGTATGTAAAAGAAAAGAATTTGTGTTCAAAATGATCTCAACACAATTAAATCTTAGTAATATGATGTGATTTTATAGGAATAAATGTTTAAACAATTTATATTGGCGTGTTAGAGAAATCAAATATAATATAATGTTGAGTTGCTCATGAATATATAAGAATCTATTTGAAAATATCAAAAGGCATTAATAGAAAAGTAGAACTTTTCATATTGATCATGACTCACTATTTGTCAGGAACTTATAGAGGAGACACTTCCTTGGGAAGGGAGATTAGATGAGGTGATGAAATCCTAACAATATGATATCCTTGAGGCATCAGATTCCATTTTCATTACTTTTATCTACTAAAGAGATATTTTTGCCAAGTAGCTACTTATGCGTGTCAGTTATGATATCATCTTTTCCAATGATGATTACTAGAGATGCACTAACGCATCTTAATATTGATAAAGACATAATGATACATTTTTCATTCTGCAGACCTCCTTTTTTAGAATTCATTAAGATAACAACACTTCAGTTTATAGTTCTCATTACTAAATGTTCCTTACATTTCAACATACATTAATGATGAGTTATCATTTTGAAATTCAGTATTTTTATTGATTATATTTTCTATTGGTTGCTCTGTGACATTTAGATAGGCAAAGTGATCTTATTAAGACAAAAACTGCCACTACTAAATCATATTATAGGAAAGTCTACTTCTGATGAAAGCTTCCAGCAGAAAGTCAATTGTATCCATGGCACATAGATTGTTATCCAAATCAATTCAATCCACTCAACATACATCAGCCTGGAAAAGTGGACAGTGAGATGACCTCAAGAATAAAAAGATTGAGATTCAAGTGTTCTGTGTCTCTGGGAAAGTAATTTAAAGTCGTTAGTGCTCTAGGAAGTTTTCTAAGACTAGAAATTACAGAGAAGGTGTTGGCCTAAAGAAAGGGATTTTCCTTATCCTCGAGGGCCACGTGCTAAAGAAATCACAAATGTTGTCCTTATCTTTTATTAAAGGTTAAGTGCTAGGCATTAGAAATATAAACAATTATAAATTCCTGGTCTTAATAGTATATTTTCCATCACAGAGAGAAGCATTTGCTTCCAATGATTTTGAGATCCATCTCAACTTGGGTACTACAGTTGCCTCTGATTTCATTACAAACAATTCTTGGGGCAGCTAGATGGCACCATGGATAGAATGCCATGTATAGAGCCAGGAGAATCTGGGCTCAAATCTGGCCTCAGAAACTTCCTTGCTGTGTGACCCTGGGCAAGTCACTTAACTATCTTTGCCTAGCCCTTGCCCTCTATCCTACAAAACAGAAAATAAGGCAGTATTAGTTTAAAAAAAAAACTCAATACAGTTTCTTGCTATCAACTTTTGATAGATCAGTTATTTAATATTTGTATGCATAATTACACATAGATTCACATTATATATTTATTTCCTAACAATATTACCAGATTTCACATTTTTAAAAACATATTGTTCAATCATTTCAATAATGTTTCACTTTTGGAAATCTCTTTTGGTGTTTTCTTAGTAAAGATGCTAAAGGGACTAGTCATTTCCTTTTCCAACTAGTTTTACAAATAAGAAACTGAGTCACACAGGGTTAAGGGACTTATCCAGGCTTACATGGCTGCTGTTAAGCACAATTTTGAGCTCAAGAAAATGAGGCTTCCTGATCCCAGGCCTAATACCTGATTTACTATGCCACTAGTTGTCCCATTTTTATATTAATGAAGCATAATTAACATTCCAGGTCTCCAGTATTGTATATTTAAGTATTCTGAATAAAAAAAAAAATTCCAGAATACTCTGATTTAAACCCATAATTGCACTAGTGCAGCCTTTAAATCCTTAAAAAAATTACCTCCCATCTTAGAATCCATACTGTGTATTGGTTCCAAGGCAAAAGAGTGGTAAGGACTAGGCAATGGGGTTAAGTGATTTGCCAGAGTCACACAGCCAAGGAGTGTATGAGGACAGATTTGAACATAGGTCTGGCTCTCAATACACTGAGCTTCCTGGTTTTTGCCTTATTCTTCTTTAAGTAGGCTATTTCAATGTTGGCTTGATTTGTCTTCCCAATATTTTACATTTTTTTCCCTCCTAAATTCTCCTACTCAAAAAAAAGTCATGATTTCTTCCCTATTGCTACTATGACACAGTATAATCTCTTCACCTTCTTGGTAAGGTTACAGCCTAATATTCTCACCAACTGATCGTATAGTCCCCAAAAATGGCTCCATGAATATGACATCTCCTACCTCCCAGATGACATCAGTTCCTCACCATGCCTAGAATATATTTTTCTTTTCCTATGTTTCTTAGAATCTTTAGCTTCCATTAAAGCTGGATTGAGACACTGTCTTCTCTGTGAAGCTTTTCTTATCTTTTTGAGTTCTATTACTTCTCAAATTATTTCATCTTTACTTTTTCTTTAACATTTTATATCACACAGTAGAATATGATCTCCCTGAGAACAAGGATTGTTTTCTTTTTGTTGTTTCTTCATTTTTAATCTTTGCATCCTAAAGCCTAGTACACCTTAATCACAATAAAGATGTAAAATAATTTTTTTACTTAAAAATATTTCAGTTTAACCATTTGGGGACAATTTTATCCTCTAGAATTCTGCTTCCTATTATCTCAACAAAATGCACTGAATATAGTTTAACTTTTCCTCATTGATACAGGGTCATCAAAATAAACACAAATTATTATCCTTGTTTCAATATGATGATTCTCTCAGAAATCATTGAGGACCGTGGAGATGGGTCCCTCTTCCAGTTGTTCCTCTGACATCGCATTTCAACATGGACATAACCCTTGGATTTCAAGGGCAGTGCCATAGGATTTTGAGCTTTAGTAAGTCCTGCCAAGCTCTAAAAGCTTACCCAGTGACAGATTTCATGTCTGTCATCCTATAACCAAGTTCCAAGTTTTGAGAGGCTAATTATCAAATTGACCATATGGTCATGAATATTTTGGCCACAGTAACTCTCAAAGACTGTATACCAAGTCATAGAGGGATTGCAATCTGTACTCATAGAGGAAATGCCCACATTGAGGAAAACATAAAATATGAGATCCTCAAAGCAAAATGATGGATTTGTTTCACTTTCTGCTGAGTACTCCCAAGAGCATCATTCCATTTAAGTTCTTATTTATCCTGTTACTTTACTTTCCAGATGCTTATTTTTCTCATGAGACATTCTCATTTTGAAATAAGTATAGTAACATTGGTATGTGGGTAGATATAGAGAAAGTTTAATACTACCAAGTTCATAGTATAATGATGAACCTTTAAAAAATCACATCAGAGCCCACTTTACACAAATAAATCTAGAATCTGAAGATACCACAGATTCCATATTCAATTGAGTTATGTAATATTTATGATTCCCATGAATTCCATGTTCATTTATTTGATGATTCCAAATCTGTATTTTTAGTCCTAATCATCTCATGAACCTTTGACCCAAATGTTTATGTACTTATCATGAAGATCTTCAATCTCAATATATACAACTGCCACTAACCTCATCATTTCCCACCTAAACCATCCTTTGTCTAAGAGTCCTTATTTCTATTAATAATAATGCTATTTTTGTTGTCACATTGATTCAGAAGACTAGAAGCATCTTTGACTTTTCCTTGTCCTCTTTCCCACCTTTATCTGAATTTTCTCAGTTCTTTGTCTACCTTTCTTGGCCCTATCCCTTTCTCTTCACTTTTAGGGTTAATATCCTAATTTGGGCCCTCATCACATCTCATCTAGTCTAGTGTTGACAAACAATTTTAAGTTTGAGTGCCCAGAGGGCAAATTCAAGCTGAATGTGAGCCCCTTTATTATCTGAAAGTGGAGGGTGAAAGTGCTTGATTTAGGCAGCTGGACAGAGGGGCAGGTCCATAAAAATGTTCTCAGGCACTGGGAAGAGGGGGAATGGATCAGCTCCCCAAGCTCCCCCTGGGCACCAGTGCCAATACTTCACCAATGCTGACCTAGACTATTTTTTTTTAAAATATATTTTATTTGATCATTTCCAAGCATTATTCGTTAAAGACATAGATCATTTTCTTTTCCTCCCCCCCACCCCCCATAGCCGACGCGTAAGTCCACTGGGCATTAGATGTTTTCTTGATTTGAACCCATTGCTTTGTTGATAGTATTTGCATTAGAGTGTTCATTTAAAGTCTATCCTCTGTCATGTCCCCTCAACCTCTGTATTCAGGCAGTTGCTTTTTCTCGGTGTTTCCACTCCCATAGTTTATCCTTTGCTTATGAATGGTGTTTTTTTTCTCCTGGATCCCTGAAAGTTGTTCAGGGACATTACACCGCCACTAATGGAGAAGTCCATTACGTTCGATGATACCACAGTGTGTTTGTCTCTGTGTACAATGTTCTCCTGGTTCTGCTCCTCTCGCTCTGCATCACTTCCTGGAGGTTGTTCCAGTCTCCATGGAACTTCTCCACTTTATTATTCCTTTGAGCACAATAGTATTCCATCACCAACATATACCACAGTTTGTTCAGCCATTCCCCAATTGATGGGCATCCCCTCGTTTTCCAGTTTTGGGCCACCACAAAGAGCGCAGCTATGAATATTTTTGTACAAGTCTTTGTGTCCATTATCTCTTTGGGGTACAGACCCAGCAGTGCTATGGCTGGGTCAAAGGGTAGATATTCTTTTGTCGCCCTTTGGGCATAGTTCCAAATTGCCCTCCAGAATGGTTGGATCAGTTCACAACTCCACCAGCAATGAATTAATGTCCCTACTTTGCCACATCCCCTCCAGCATTCATTACTTTCCTTTGCTGTTATGTTAGCCAATCTGCTAGGTGTGAGGTGATACCTCAGAGTTGTTTTGATTTGCATCTCTCTGATTATAAGAGATGTAGAACACTTCTTCATGTGCTTGTTAATAGTTTTGATTTCTTTATCTGAGAACTGCCTATCCATTTCCCTTGCCCATTTATCAATTGGAGAATGGCTTGATTTTTTGTACAATTGATTTAGCTCATTATAAATATGAGTAATTAAACCTTTGTCAGAGGTTTCTATGAAGATTTTTTCCCAATTTGTTGTTTCCCTTCTGATTTTAGTTATATTGGTTTTGTTTGTACAAAAGCTTTTTAGTTTGATGTAGTCAAAATTATTTATTTTACATTTTGTGATTCTTTCTATATCTTGCTTGGTTTTAAAGCCTTTCCCCTCCCAAAGGTCTGACATGTATACTATTCTGTGTTTACCCAATTTACTTATGGTTTCCTTCTTTATGTTTAAGTCACTCACCCATTTTGAATTTATCTTGGTGTAGGGTGTGAGGTGTTGATCTATTCCTAGTCTCTCCCACACTGTCTTCCAATTTTCCCAGCAGTTTTTATCGAATAGTGGATTTTTGTCCCAAAAGCTGGGATCTTTGGGTTTATCGTATACTGTCTTGCTGAGGTCGTTTTCCCCCAGTCTATTCCACTGATCTTCCTTTCTGTTTCTTAGCCAGTACCAAATTGTTTTGATGACTGCTGCTTTGTAATATAGTTTGAGGTCTGGGACTGCAAGGCCCCCATCATATGTGTTTTTTTTTCATTATTTCCCTGGATATCCTTGATCTTTTGTTCTTCCAAATGAACTTTGTTATGGTTTTTTCTAAATCAGTGAAGAAGTATTTTGGTAGTTCAATGGGTATGGCACTAAATAGATAAATAAGTTTGGGTAGGATGGTCATTTTTATTATATTGGCTCGTCCTATCCATGAGCAGTTAATGTTTTTCCAATTGTTCAAGTCTAGTTTTAGTTGTGTGGCGAGTGTTTTGTAGTTGTGTTCATATAGTTCCTGTGTTTGTCTTGGGAGATAGATTCCTAGGTATTTTATTTTGTCTAAGGTGATTTTGAATGGGATTTCTCTTTCTAGTTCTTGCTGCTGAGCTGTGTTGGAGATATATAGAAAAGCTGATGATTTATGTGGGTTTATTTTGTATCCTGCAACTTTGCTAAAGTTGTTGATTATTTCAATTAGCTTTTTGGTTGAATCTCTAGGATTCTTTAAGTAGACCATCATGTCATCCGCAAAGAGTGATAACTTGGTCTCCTCCTTGCCTATTCTGATGCCTTCAATTTCTTTATCTTCTCTAATTGCTACTGCTAGTGTTTCTAGTACAATGTCAAATAGTAGAGGTGATAATGGGCATCCTTGTTTCACTCCTGATCTTATTGGGAATGCATCTAGTTTATCCCCATTGCAGATGATATTAGCTGTTGGTTTTAGATATATACTGTTTATTATTTTTAGGAATGACCCTTCTATTCCTATGCTTTCTAGTGTTTTTAATAGGAATGGGTGTTGTATTTTATCAAAGGCTTTTTCTGCATCTATTGAGATAATCATGTGGTTCTTGCTAGTTTGCTTGTTGATGTGGTCAATTATGTGGATGGTTTTCCTAATGTTGAACCAGCCCTGCATCCCTGGTATGAATCCTACTTGATCATGGTGAATGATCCTTCTGATCACTTGCTGGAGTCTTTTTGCTAGTATCCTATTTAAGATTTTTGCATCTATATTCATTAGGGAGATTGGTCTATAGTTTTCTTTCTCTGTTTTTGACCTGCCTGGTTTTGGAATCAGTACCATGTTTGTGTCGTAAAAGGAGTTTGGTAGAACTCCCTCTTTGCTTATTATGTCAAATAGTTTGTATAGTATTGGGGTTAACTGTTCTCTGAATGTTTGATAGAATTCACAGGTGAATCCATCAGGCCCTGGGGATTTTTTCTTAGGAAGTTCTTTGATGGCTTGATGGATTTCAATTTCTGATATGGGATTATTTAAGAATTCTATTTCCTCTTCTGTTAGTCTAGGCAGTTTGTATTTTTGTATATATTCATCCATTTCTCCTAAATTGGTGTATTTATTGCCATATAATTGGGCAAAGTAATTTCTAATGATTGCCTTAATTTCCTCCTCATTGGAGGTGCTGTCCCCCTTTTCATCTTTAATGCTGTGAATTTGCTTTTCTTCCTTCCTTTTTTAAATTAGATTGACCAGTACTTTGTCTATTTTGTTTGTTTTTTCAAAGTACCAGC
The DNA here is from genome assembly GCF_027887165.1 of Monodelphis domestica. Lineage (NCBI taxonomy): Eukaryota > Metazoa > Chordata > Mammalia > Didelphimorphia > Didelphidae > Monodelphis > Monodelphis domestica. The sequence goes on from NC_077234.1 coordinate 62,477,360, forward strand.
TTCTTGTCTTATTTATTAAATCAATAGTTCTATCACTTTCGATTTTATTAATTTCTCCCTTAATTTTTAGGATTTCTAATTTGGTTTTCTGCTGGGGGTTTTTAATTTGATCGCTTTCGAGTTTTTTCAATTGCATTTCCAATTGATTGATCTCTGCTCTCCCTTGTTTGTTAATATGAGCTTTCAGGGATATGAATTTGCCTCTGATTACCTCTTTGGCTGCATCCCAAAAGGTTTGAAAGGATGTTTCGCCATTGTCATTTTCCTTGATGAAATTATTAATTGTTTCTATGATTTCTTCTTTAGCTAAACGGTTTTGGAGTATCATATTGTTTAATTTCCAATTGGTTTTAGATTTGGTTTTCCATGTACCATTACTAATCATTATTTTTATTGCCTTGTGATCTGAGAAGGCTGCATTCATTATTTCTGCTTTTTTGCATTTGTGTGCTATGTTTCTGTGACCTAATGTATGGTCAATTTTTGTGAATGTGCCATGTGGTGCTGAGAAGAAGGTGTATTCCTTTTTATCCCTATTTATTTTTCTCCATATGTCTATTAATTCTAATTTTTCTAAGATTTCATTCACTTCTTTTACCTCTTTCTTATTTATTTTTTGATTTGATTTATCTAAATTTGATAATGGTTGGTTTAAGTCTCCCACTAGTATGGTTTTATTGTCTATTTCTTCCTTCAATTCTCCTAGTTTCTCCATTAGAAATTTGGGTGCTATATTATTTGGTGCATACATGTTGATTAATGATATTTCCTCATTGTCTAGAGTCCCTTTTAACAAAATATAATTACCTTCCCTATCCCTTTTGATCAGGTCTATTTTTGCATTGGCTTTATCAGATATCATGATTACCACTCCTGCCTTCTTTCTATCAGTTGAGGCCCAGAAGGTCTTACTCCATCCTTTAATTCTGACCTTGTGGGTGTCAACCCGCCTCATGTGTGTTTCTTGAAGACAACATATGGTAGGGTTTTGGATTCTAATCCATTCAGCTATTCGTCTACGTTTTATGGGTGAGTTCATCCCATTCACGTTCAAAGTTATGATTGTCATTTGTGGACTCCCTGGCATTTTGATTGCCTTCCCTAATTCTAACCTTTTCTTCTTCGGCTCTACCTTTTAGTCCAGTGATTTACTTTGAATCAGTCCCCCTTGTCCCCTCCCTTGATGTTTCCCTTTTTAGTCCCTCCCTTTTTGTTCCCTCCCCCTCCCCCCTCTCTTTCCCTCCCTTTTTGTTCTCCCTCTCCCCCTCCCCCCCTTGGTTTTCCCTTCTCCTTACCCTTGTTGGGTAAGATAGAATTCAAGATCCCAATGGATCTGGATGTTTTTCCCTCTCAGAGTTGATTTCCCTGAGATTGAGGTTTAAGTAAACCCCCCCCCCCCTCTCTTCCTCTCCTTCTTATAGGAGTTTTCTTCCCCTCCCCTTCCCCTGTGAATCTTTGTGTGAGAACCATTATTCTATTTGGTCTTTCTTTACCCCCTATTTATACATTACATTTTCCCCACATATTAGTATACATAGGTTGATATAAATGTAGTCCTTATAGAAGAGAGTTTGAGTAAAAGAAGATAACATTTTTCCCCTTTCCTTAATATTTACCTTTTCAGGTATTCCTTGCTCTTTGATTTTCGGTATCAAACTTTCCACAGAGCTCTGGTCTTTTCTTTGCAAAAAGTTGGAAGTCTTCTATTTTGTTGAATGCCCATACTTTCCCTTGGAAGTATATAGTCAGTTTTGCTGGGTAGCTGATTCTTGGTTGGAGACCCAGCTCTCTTGCCTTTCTGAAGATCATGTTCCATGCCTTACGATCATTCAGCGTAGAACTTGCAAGGTCTTGTGTGACCCTGATTGGCATTCCTTTATATCTAAATTGTCTTTTTCTGGCTTCCTGTAGGATTTTTTCTTTTGTTTGATAGCTTTGGAATTTGGCAATTACATTCCTGGGAGTTGTCTTTTGGGGGTTTAGTGTAGAAGGTGTTCTGTGAGCTCTGTCAGTGGCTGTATTGCCCCCTTGTTCTAGAATCTCTGGGCAATTTTCTTTGATTATATCTTGTATCACCATGTCCAGTTTGGTGTTTATTTCTGGCTTTTCTGGGAGTCCAATTATTCTTAAATTTTCTCTTCTCCCCCTGTTTTCCAGATCTATCACCTTGTCAGTGAGATATTTTATGTTCTCTTCTAATTTCTTGGTGTTTTGGCTTTGCTTTATTAGTTCTTGCTTTAAAGCCTGGTTTTCTTTTACAGTTTGGTCAAACTGGTTTTGTAGATGCGTGAATTTCTTTTGCATTATTTCCCACTTTTCCTCCCAGAGGGCTTCCATCTTTTTGGTCCTTTCTGATTCAAATTCTTCATGGGTTTGTGGAGAGTTTCTATTTCCTTTGGAAGATTTTGGAGAATTTTCTTGTATATCTTCTTCTATCTGCTCTGTATTTTGTATTTTGGCTCCATAGAATGTGTCCAGAGTCGCCCCTTTCTTCTTATTTTTCTTGGTATTTTGGGGCTTCTGTGCTTCTGTGGAGTTTGTCATCTCTGAACGTGGAGGATTGGCTTTTCTTGTCTTTGTCTGGTGATCAGAGGCTTTAGTCCTGGGCAGATGTTGGTTCTATGAGCGTTCCCTGGGTTAAACTGAATATGCCTCACTGGAACTGGAATGGAAGGGTCGGACCACGAGGCCACACTCTCCCCCTGGCTCGATTTCCAGAAGTTGCCTTCAGAATCCCTGGCCGTGAGGCTGTTTTGTCGGCCTGTGGGGGGATGGGCTGCCGCTTCCCCAAGCTCACAGAGCACAGACTTTCACTGAGACTTGGATAGCAGGATCCAGCCCGTGAGGCTGTCTTGCCCGCCCTGAGGGTTGCTGTTGTTTTGACCAGCTCTCTGCAGCGGAGGCCCCAGGCAGTAACTTTCACCCTGATGGACCGGCTCTCTGCAGCGGAGGCCCCAGGCAGTAACTTTCACCCGGACCGACCAGCTCTTTGCAGAGGAGGCCCCAGGCAGTAACTTTCACCCGGACTGGGACTTGGGTAGAAGACCCTGAGGGTTGTTGTTCCTCAGACCCTGCTCTCTGAGCCCGGCGCGGCTGCAGGGAGCCTTGGACTCTGCGCTCCTACCCCTGAGGTCCGAGGGATCTCGGGTTCTGGCTTTTAAGGGGAGCCGTACCTTTTGAACCGGGTCCAGGTCCAGGAGGAGGGTTCCCAGGGTCTGTGCTGTTGATCGTTTTGAATTTCGGCGCCTTAGGAGCTTCTAGTTTGAGATCGGTCGGGAAGGGTTTTCCGGAGATCTGAACTTCAGCTTTCTCTAAGCCGCCATCTTAACCGGAAGTCCCCGCTGACCTAGACTATTATAATAAAACACTAAATGGTCTTTTCACTTCTATCTGTTCTTCACATAATTGACAAAACAAAAATCCTGAGGCTTGGTCAGTCAATAAATATTTATGAAGTATTTACTATGTTTCAGATACTATGCTGAATTCTATGAAAACAAAAGAAAGCCAGAGGAGAGTTCTGTGCTCTCAAAGAACTTACAGGCTCATGAAGAAGACAACACAAAAATTAAACTGAAAACAGTTTTGAAAGATAGCAGAGGAAGGGAAGAGGGGTCCCTGGGATATGTTGTGCTGTTTTCCAAACAGGTTGGAAATTCTGAAGTGTTTACTCTAGCCCTTCTTAAATAGTGAATCTTGGAAGGTTTCCACCATCCACCATCCACTCTCTCCAATTAGAGGAGCCCCAAGACTATGGAGGAGTGAGAATTTTAGAGTTGATGTCATTTTATAGAGAGATGTATATCTAGACCAAGATGAAATTAAGGTGAGCAGTCAGGTAGAAAATGATCATATTACTCTCTTGGTCCAAAACCTTCAATATCTCCTTACCACCTGGGATAAAATACCAATTCTTCATCTTATTGTTTAAAGACCAGCACAATGTAATTCTTATCTACTGAGCCATCTCATTTCATATTGCTCTTCTTCATATATTCTGAATTTCAAACCACTTGTACTTGAAAGTATTCCCAGAACATGACATCTCATCTTTGGTATTCTCAGAAATCATTCCTTTAAGTTTGATATGTATTCTTTCCCATTTTTGCCATTTGGAATCCTCCTCTACCTTCAGGATTTACTTGAGGTATTGCCTTTACATCAAAACCATTACCAAGAGTCTAGTTGCCACTTTTCTTTTTCTCCTCAAATTTACCCCTGATGTACTCAGTGTCATATTCTCTCCATTGACCCCTCAAGGACTACATGTTTTCATTATATTTACATATGTTAATGGTATATCTCTCTAGTAAGATCACAATGAGCCTTAGCCAATATATGTTATAAAATGAGATTGGTAAAAAAAAAAGAATGCCAATTTTTTCCCTCATGCAAAAAGAGGGATTGAGGTTAGTTAGAAGTAATTATATATCTGATCACAGCACCAAGTGAAGCCTATAATGGTCCAAGTGTTCACAGACTCTTTAACATCTGGCAAGTCTGGAAGCTTCCTGGAGGTCTTGGAGATGTGGATAGTTCCTGAAGATTGAGGGTGGATGTTTATTTTATTTAAGGTTGGAAGAAGCCTTAAGGAACACACTGAACAGTTAGCTTTTATAAAACACTTTAAGGCTCGCAAACTGCTTTAAAATTATCTTATTTTATCCTCACAACAACTCTTGGAGGTAGGTATTATTATTATTAACCTGATTTTAGTGATTATTGCCTCAACTTTGGAGGAGACTGAGGCAGACAGAGCTTAAATGATTTGACCAGAGCCACAAACCAGTTAGCATCTGAGGCTAACCTGTTTTTTTGACACCAGGTAGAGCACATTATTCACTGCACTACTTAATGGCCTCTGATAGTTTAAGATCATCTAGGAGGTACTTCCTTGTACCAAAGTGCTTATAGTTCTTTAAATCTTCCTCTAAACTATAGCATTCATAAATGTTACAATAATACCAGTAATTCATTAATTATTTTTATTACCATAGTACATTATTTTTCTTCTTGTATGTATATTTAGTCATTAATGAGTTAACATATACCATGTACATATACTTGCATATGTGTACACATGTATGTGTATATAATGTAACATATTTATATACGCATACATACTGTAAATCAGTTGGTGATCTAGAGGAATGTCTACCCAAGCAAGTGAAGATTTCTTCTGGTGGAATGGGTAAATGACAACAGTTTGTTCCAATGGCCATGAAGGTGGTTGAAGAAAGAGCAATGGAGCACTTAGAGCACGGTCAGATGCCAAGGTCATCTACTGCATCCTGGGACCTTCACCAGTTATCCTGATTTCTGTCTTGCTATTGGACATCAACGATAGAAGAGAGAGTGAAGCTAATGTTTTTACACACCTCTGCTCACTAACGTCCAATTCCTATACAAATCAAGATATCACTCATTATGATGCCATTGGTATTCAAAATGAAGGATGAATAAAAGTGATGGCATATATACATACACAAACATATATACACACATGAAGGAGCCTAAAGTATTGGTAGTTTTCATCTTTAATAGCATCCTTTTTGCTAGTCAATTATAATATATTGTGTATATATGTTTATATGCATATTTCTGTGCACATATATTTATATCATAATTGGTGAGGGAAAGCATGTTGATCTATACATATATGTGTATTAAAAATAGTTAAGTAGGGAAAAGCATTTTCCTGTGTATGTGTGCTTTAGGAAAAGCACAATTGGTTTTTTAAAAAAGGAAAAAAACATACTAGCTTCTATGTTTGTACTTTGTATTTTTGGAGATTATCTATATTATTTGTAATTTTGGAGGTTATATGTTCATGAACATAGCCTAAACCATACTTCATCTGGTGGGAGTTTACCCTAATTACCGGCATAAGGCTTAAATAAAAACCAAACATAAATAAATATATATATATATATACATATATATATTATAGAATATATATTATAGAATAGCTTCACAATCCCCAGTTTGTAAATGGATAGGAAACACTACCAGATGATGTATGGAGTGGATATGTTATAGTTACAACTGAAAAGTTACCTATTAGTCAGATAATTTAAATGCATTAGGGAATTTGCCATTTAAAAGAACAGTGTGTCTGTCATCAGAACCAATGATCCATTCTGGCACAAATAAGATGGGTCAGGTCAAAATGTCCCAAAATTGGAGAATTGAGGAGTTTACTCAGATGGGGCAGGAACCAAAAGCAGAAAAGACAAGGAAGTCTATACATATGGGCTTTTGGCATCAGGGAAATCCAACCGTAGGTGGCAGGCAGATGTTTTGGAAAGCAGTCAGCATAGATCATGTGAGTTTGGCAGCAGGCAGAAGATGGGGCAATTCAAGCATGAAGGCAGTCAACATCACAGGGAATCTGACAGCAGATAGGGAGAGTTTTGCCCCATATGGCCTATCTAAGGAATATGGCCCAAGGGGCTCTCAAATCCTGGAAACCAGGTGGATATCCCTCAGGAGAAGAGGAGATGCTTTGGGCCAGAATGTCAGGAAGTAGACAAATAATGTCCCAAGGGGTTCTGGTAAGGGGGCACAGTAAGTTTGAATATGTAGACTTAGTTCTAGGTCACATGCCAGGTGCATTAATGGCATGGGGACTAAATCAAATGGAAACACACTAGGTTCAAAGGAACTGAGACAAAAACAGAGGCCAAGCCAGAAACAATAAGTCATTACCAGGAAAATAAGCAGATACAAGATCAAAGTCCAAGACTGGAGCACAGGCAAGCAAAGGGGCAATTTCTTGAGGGGGTAGGGAAGACCAGCTGGAGATGTATGTGAAGATAATAGAACCTCATTATAGATATTATGGGAAGTGAGAATTTAGCCAGAGAAGCTGGGCATCAGAGACAGCAGGCTTTTCATAAAGGGAGCAAGATACTGTAGGACAGTGATGGCAAACCTTTTAGAGTGCCAGACCCTGCCCTCACCCCACCCCCTAGACTGAGTGCTGTGCTTGCCCTCCATTAGAAACTGAATCCTCCCCACCCCCCTCCTTACCACAGATGGGGAGGGAGGAAGGGCTCCTGGACAGAGGAGCAGGTGATGAGAGGGGGAGGGGAGTGGACCAAGCACTCTGCTCCCTGCTAGTTCTGCCATCTGTAAGCTACCTACCTTACCCCCTGTGCCCTCCCTTTAGGCTGCTGGGCAGAGGGGAGGGGATGTGAAAAATATATTGTCAGGCATGGTGGAGAGAGGGAAGGGAACAGCTCCACCCAAGTCCCTCTGCTTTTCTAGTAACAAACTTGGTGGGGGTGGCCCACATGCCCACAGAGAGTGCTCTGCATGCCCTCTTTGGTACCCATGCCATTGGTTCACCATCACTGCTCTATGATACTCATCTCAGGGAAGCTAAGCATTGAAGAATGTGTGTTGGGATAGAGGTGGGGACAAGTACCAAGTTATTAAGAAATCAAATAAGTCAAATAAGTCCTAAAACACAAAATTATAGAAACTCAGAAGTAGAAACTCCCTAAGTAGATCTAACTTTCAGCCAGCTCTCACTTGTGGCTCCAGGAAGCTGTAACTTGTTCAGTGGTCACACTGTTTCTCCAGACAGCTAAACCAGGTTGAGGGTAGCTGACAGGTCTCAAAGCAAGCACTCAGTAAGTTAGAGGAATATCTACCCTAAGCATGTGAAGACTTCCTTACTATTCCTTGCTTCCTATCCTAATGGGTGAACATGAACAGTCTGTTTCAATGGTCATGAAGATAGTTGGAGAGTGTGCTGTGAAGCACTTAGAGCTTAGTCAGACATTGACGATGCCAAGGTCATCCGTTGCATCTTGTCCTGACTTTTGTCCTACCCCTTGACTCTGGAAGAGAGTGAGGCTGATGATTCGGTTTATACATAAGTATCACTCATACAATTTTACTATGAAAATATTTTACTATTTTACTGTTTTGTATATCCCCCCAAGTCCTGTGATGATGGGCTAATGCTGAAGCAGCAGCAGGTATGGATATAATGGGAACTTGAGCAGTCACTGTGATGAGAAGTACCTTGAAGCTGGTGTAGGTTTTTCTCTCAAATTTCATCTAGTCAACAAGCTTCTAAGCTCCCCAGCAGGAGTGAACAAAAGACTCATGACAATGTTATTGTCTCTTATAGGAAAATGCCATGCAACCATCATCTGTGCATATACTCCCATCAGTAAGAACCCTGTTGAAATGAAAGAAAATTTTTAGGAAGAACTGAAGACCTTCATAATCAGTGCACTGAAAAAGGACAAGTTTCTAATTTGGAGTGACTTTAGCATCAGAGTAGACACAAATTATCTGACAAAGCAGAGATTCGCTGAGAGAAATGGAGGTGGAAACCACAGCAAAGATCACTTACTACTGAAGACTTATGTGTTTCATGGCCTTCTTATCACCAACACTGTCTTCTGTTTACCTAAGCATAATAAAACTGTGAATGCATCCTTGCAGAAAACATTTGCATTTAATAGATTGTCATTGTTTTTATTTTTAGTTTTTCTTTATTTCTTATAATTTGTAGTAAGTATTCATTTCAAGAGAGAAGAGTAGCTAGGGGGCAGCAGGGTAGCTCAGTGGATTGAGAGTCAGGTCCAGAGATGGGAAGTCCTCGGTTCAAATTTGGCCTCAGACACTTCCTAGCTGTGTGACCCTGGGCAAGTCACTTGACCCCCATTGCCTAGCCCTTACCAATACATAGTATTGATTCCAAGAGGGAAGGTAAGGGTTTAAAGAGAGAGAGAGAGAGAGAGAGAGAGAGAGAGTAGCAAGGACTAGGCAATTGAGGTTAAGTGACCTGATCAGGGTCACATAGTTAGCAAGTGTCTGTGTCAAATTTGAACCCAGGACCTCTGATCACTAGGTCTGGCTCTGAATCGACTGAGCCACCTGAATAAATTATCATTGTAAGGAGAAAAGACAGACAGGATGTAAGAATGTCAAAGGTGATGCATGGCTCAAAGTGCTGGACCAACTTGAGACTTTTCCTCTCCAAGCCAAACATTCTCATTCAACAAAAGAGGCATCCCTAAGGGAAGACGACTCTCAGAAGACTTAATATCAACAGGTGAAATCCCTTCTCCATATCTAAAAGTTTAAAGTTGACTTGGAGGGGAAATTGAGCAAGCACACAGTTGGCAACAATGGAGCAAAAGGAATGGGTTGTTTTCAGAGATTTAGTATACAGGACCATATTTATTCATCTGGGCCATAATACTCCCAGATATCAAGATTGTTTTGATAAAAATTATAGGGAAATTCAGAAGCAACTAAATGAAAAACAAGTGCTTCATAGGATTCACTACAAGAAGGCAGTATTTTGCTCCATCAAAATGAAAATGTAAATGAAGCTTAGAGAGATGCAGGATTCTTGGCTCAGTAAGAAGGCAGATGAAATTCAATTTTAGGAAGATAGTAACAACCCAGATGCTTCCTTGATGCTCCGAAAGTGATTTGTGGACCACAGATCTCTGGTATAGCTCAACTATTCCTCACTGATGGAGCCACTCTAATGATAAGGACATAATCCTGGATAGGTGGACTGAACATTTCTATAGTGTTCTCAATAGACCATCATTGATCCATGCTGAAGCCACTGACTATATACCTCAGGTTACAGTTACTCCCTCTCTAGCTGAACTTCCAGCTGAAGAAGAGGTTTTGAATGCCATTAAGCTTCTCTAAGGTGTCAAAATGCCTGGTGTTCATTCTATTCCAGCAGAGATTTATGATTAAAGGTGTTCCCTGCTCATACAAAATATAATTCAAATATTCTGTGTTACATGGCAAGAAGGGGTTATCCCCTGGAAGATTAAGGAAGCCTGCATTGTCCATCTTTGAAGAGCTGTGTATTTTTAGAAACAAGCATAACTGACCAGAAAGGAGTGGTATTCTTTTTACTTTGATTAATCACTCTGAAGGGAATGCCATTAGATCCCTCTCCATCTAGTGGCAATATATCTGAATTGTAGGCAAAGGGCACAGAGAACTTCTGATAAAGGTTTGGAGACCTGAAATTATGATGATACAACAATCAACATCTTAAGATATCATAAGGCACACTGAGAAATAGAGCTGCCTTTAAAAAAATCCAAGGGTTTTTTTGTGCTGTTTCAATGGGTCAGTGACTTGGAACTGTTTCAAAAAATGCTGACACCTTCTTCCTTGACACAGGGGCAAGAGTCACTACCATTCTTCTCCTTTTGTTTTTATTTCTTTTACTTCTCTAGACACATTTGTCATTATAATACTTCTCTCAAATCTACCAGCTTTCTTCACATTTGGAAGTATGGGTATACCCCAAAGCCTTAGTTTGGTTTTAAACATTTAAAGCTTTAAATTTTAAACTATAGTTTAAAAACCAATCATTTAAAGTATTTAAATTTGTGATCATTTTCTACTTTATGGGAAAACTTCCTTTTTTTCCTATTGAATGAAATACCACTTATATATTTCCTAAAAGGAAAGAGAGACAGACAGACAGACAGATAGGCAGACAGAAAGAGACAGAGACACAGAGAGAGACAGAGAATGAGAGTCTGAGAGGACAATTAGATGAATAGAACATATAGAGATGAGAATCTAACTCTTGGCCACCTTCTCTAACATTCATAGTTGAGGGGGCAGCTAAGTGGCTCAGTGGATTAAAAGACTGGTATAGAGATGAGAGGTTCTGTGTTGAAATTTGAATTTAGATAATTCATAGCTGTGTGACTGTTAAGTCAGTGAACCCTTACTGCCTACTTCTTACCACTCTTCTGCCTTGTAACCAATAATAGTGATTCTAAGATGGAAGGTAAAGGTTTATAAAAACTTCAGAGTTGAAAATAAAGTAACTAAGTTTAATTAGATATTCAAAACACTCATAACTTCTAAGCTATGCATAACAAAAACTTTCAAAATACAAAGACCTAGGGCAGTGATAGTGAACCTATGGCACCCCTCTGCACCCAGCCTCATGATAATTTTTCGCATCCCCTTCTCCTATGTCCAGCAGCTCAGTGGGAGTGCACAGGGGATAAAGTGGGTGCTAAGGCCACTCCCCTACCCCTCTCTATAGTCACTGAAGACATTCCTCACTTCACCCACTCAGCAGTCCATTGGGAGCACTTCCTCCCTCTCCTGTAAGTGGTAGGGGGGCCAGGATATGGCACATGGTCTCTGAGAGGGGATGGGCAAAGCAGTCAGCCTTGGGGGGGTCGGGCCCAGCACTCTGTCTCTAAAAGGTTTGCCATCACTGACCTAGGGGAAGAAATCAGAACCACTTGGGAAGAGGACAAAATACAAAACCACACCTGTTTGCTGCTGAAGTTGCACTGAGGGTCTTTTCTGTGAACCTAAAGAAGGTGAGCTTACATTCCAAATTTTTTTTCTTTTTGGTTTTTTGTTGTTTTTTTCAAAACTTTTTTTTTCAATTATAAAAAGCAATCATTTTGCCCTGCTATGTTATACTATGCTATACATTAATTACAAAATAATAATCAAGATACATTTTGTCCCAGGAACATTTCTACCTGATGTCCAATAAAACCAAGGTAAAAAAGTGATAATAACAATTGCTATAACATTTATGTAGCTTTTCGATTTGTGAAACATTTTTCATATATCATCTGATCCCCACAAAAACCTTGTGAGATCAGAGCTTTTACACCAATGTTAGTGATGAAGAAACCAAGGATCAGAGTAGATAGTAAGCATCTATGGGGAAATATCAAACCAGGTCTTTCTTACTCCAAATCCAGAACTCTATCATACCCTTCTGCATCTATCAGAATCATGAGAAATCTATAAGCTGATGGAAAATAAAACCAAGTTTCTCAAAGGCATATGATGAGGGCAAAGGTGAAGCAAGAGTTAAATATCACATATTTCTCCATCTCTTCTTGAGAATATCTGAAGTACCCTTCACCCCTTCAGAATCATATTTCCTGCCAAAATGTCTGTGTTCCTAGTTTTGTAAGTGCCACTGCTAATTGAAACCACATAGTAATGCAGATCAGAAATAAGGCAGCCAGGCATCCCTGCTGAAAATCTACGCAGCAGGACAACCCCTTTGTTCTCCTCAAAATGAACTAATTCAAGGAAGGCAAAGTCTCTAGATCATTATTCATGAATATATACGCCATTCCCTCTGCTCCTTTCTTTCCTCCCTTTCTCCCTTCACTATAATTTTCTTGGTGAAAAAATAAAAGAACTCTAATAGTCTTGTAAACTGCATAATTGGGTTTAATGTGGAAGACTTACCATTTTTAGGTGTACAAGGTTTCTGCTTAAACAGAAGTTATGCATGGGGCATTTGGAGATCACCTGTGGATAGGCTGGTTAATTAACAGACTTAGACCCCTATTTCATCCCCTTTAAAGCAGAGTAATTGAAATCAGGGTAATCACCACTGCTGTATACAGTAATTTAACCCCCTTTCAAGGTTATTTTAACAATTATGTTCTTGGCTGAGCATGTTAGTAAATGCTGCTGTTATTTCCTGTGCTCCTTGGCTTTCTTGATCCTGCATCCTCTGGCATGCCTTTTTACATGTGTTTCATTTAAGAAGCAGAAATGATTTGTGTCCTTTTGGTGTCTCTTGCTGTAATCTACAAACATAGTAAGACTGGTTGAATGGGATTCAGAAACTTAGGGTGGAACTGAGGCCAAAGTCAGTAGCTTGTTAAAGAACAGGAAAAAATAAAATGGAAGTATATAGAACACAAGGTCAGAGGAGGTAGGCTAGAGGATCTCTCAAAATCCCTTTGAATCTCTGATTCTATGCAAACCTGGAACTGTCACTCATAGGACAATAAATTCTGTTTTTGTTCATCTGAAAGTGAAGAATGCACCTAATTTCATCAAATGAAGAGAAATTGCTACTGCCATCTACTGCTGAAAACAGTGCCCTGAAATAACTTTAAAAGTCAGTTGAATTCTTAATATCTCCTACAGTGAAATGTTAAAACACCAAACGCTCAGGCTTGCCTTTCAATCATTCCATGAGGACACAGAGAAACAAATAACAGCTGGACTTCATATCAATCAGTTATTCTATTTTGTTGAATAAAGAGGTGAATAATAATCATAATATGTGGTAGGCACTATGCTAAATACCTTGAAATGTTTGTCTCATTTGTTCCTCGTAACAACCCTGCAAGGTAAGTGCTATTATTATCCTTTTATTGACACTGAAGCAAACAGAAGTTAAGTGACTTGTCCAGGATCATTCAGCTAATGAGTGTCTGAGGCTAACTTTGCACTTAGATTTTCCTGACTCCAGTGTCAGAGCTCTGTCTACTAGTCATATTACAAATTTCCCCTATTTGGCTCACAGTGTAAATGTGAACTCACATAAAGATTTCTTTCAATGGTAGTGAAGCTTTATTTCATATCCTTAAAAATCCCCAAACAAGTCATAAGTTGTGATGCCAATACTGCCTAGTCTTTATCAAACCACCTGATCAGTCTCTCTTCCTTTGGTTTCCTTCCTCCCACCTTCCCCTCCCTCTCTTATATATATATATATATATATATATATATATATATATATATATATATATATGTATGTATATATATATATATCTATATCTGTGTGTATAATTTGTTCTTATATGTACATCTATGTATCTTTTATCTATAGGCAACTAGGTGGTACAGGTTACAGTAGACAGAGTGCCAGGCTTAGAGTCAGGAAGACCTGAGTTCAAATCTGATTTCAGACACAAGTTCTATGACACAGGGCAAGTCACTTAATCCTGTTTGCCTCAATTTCCTCATTTATAAAATGAGCTACAGAAGGACATGGAAAACCATTCCAGCATCTTTGACAAGAAAACACCAAAATGGATTCACCAAGAGTTGGACACTACTGAAATAAACATAGAACAATATCTCATATTTCTTTCTAGCTCTATATTTTTATAGATATTTCAATTAACAAGTTCAGGTCTTTGCTCAGTGGTGCCCCTTCAGGTGCTTAATTAATTCCCTTTTCCCCAGTTTTGGTCCACTATTCTTGACTCACCAGGATAGTACATCAACCTCTTAGGTGTGTGAAAGAGAATAATAATAACTAGCATTTACATTGTGATTTAAAGCTTTCAAATAACTTTAAACATATTATATGTAATCTTCACAACTACCCAGAGAGAAAGGTGGTATTATTACACCCATTTTAGAGATGAGAAAACTGAAGATAAGAGATATTAAGGGACTTGCCTAGGATTACATAGCTAGAGAGTAACTGATAAGAGATTTGAACTCTGCCTGATTCTAAGTTCAGCTCTCTATTTCCTGAGTACTGAAGGATAATAAGCAGACGAAATGGATTGGGGGAGGTACAATAGCAGGTAATATCAAATTAGCTTGTGGATTTAATTTTCTAATGAAAAATCATTTTTAAAGTTTTATCATTATTATTTTTAAAACTCCATTAAGAGTACTAGAGAGTGTTGGGAAAGGCTAAGATGTAACCAACCTGGCCTTAGTCAGTGAGCACCATAATAATCAGCATTATACTATTAAAAAGGGCGTGGGGGAGTAGCACTTTGTTCCTAAGAGGAAGGACAGCAATCAGAACTTCTTTAAAAGACATAAAAAGGAATTGGAAGAATCAGTTTGGATGTACAACCAAGAGACGCAAAAAAATCATATTCCGTGGGCTACTGAGTCATTGTATATGGCAACACTAGGCATAGGCTGGGCCAGTGATGGCCAGGAATATTACTGGGCCAGTGATGTCAATGGAATAGGAAATTTCTAGCCAAGGAAATTCTCTCTACCAATATGTTATAACTGAACTGCAATTTATAATCTTAGAAATTTGCCAAGAGAACTGAGTTTAATTGACTTCATCAAGGTCATATAGTCATATGTGCCAGAAATAAGACTTACTCATGAGTCTTCCTGGGTTCAAGGCCAGTTCTTTATCCTCTCTTGCCTCTCACTGCAACACTGAAGACTGGTATTTGCTTAAATTCCATCCTGAAAATAATCATGATTTATGAACCATAACATGTTGCTGAGGACAAAGAAATATATCTTATGAAAAATTTAATAGAACTCATTTAAAAAATTAACATTATCTGATATTTAGTGAAATTAGTGGAAAAGAGAGAAAAGGAAAACTTTATCAAAAAGAATGAATGTGAGAGGTCAGACTTGTAGATTACACATAAACCTCACAACTCCATATAGTGTTGGGCATAATAAGGACTTAAAAATTTATTTGTTGGTTATTCCCCGATATCTCACCCTCTTTCACTTCTGCCTGCAGCATAGAAGACTTCACTAACCAAAAAAAAATATCCATATATAATTGTTGTCTTTTGTGTTTCTATTTATTAGTTCTTTTTCTGGAGGTACTTTAAAAAAGAATTAATAGATGGACATGGCAAATATTAAATAATACAATAAAAACTAAATAGGTCATATTTTAAGAGTTAGGGAAAGATTTGTTATTAATGTGGTAATTATTCCTAACTCAGCTGTTTTTATATAGTCAGATCATGAGACCTATGATTAGAATTATTCTTTTAAAAAATAGAAATAGCAATTACAAAACATATGGCATGAAATCAATATGAACCAACTCTAAATTATTAAAAGTTACTGAAAATTGAAAATGGGAAATGGACAAAAGAAGTGACATTAGCAATGCCTAAAATTATTGCATGCAGATTGTAAGGCTACATGGAAGGAGCAAGGAATATATCAGATAGACAGTCTTATGTTCTACACTGGTATATGTGTGATGTAGAACTCTTGTGGTGAATATTTAGTAGGAAATGGATGAATTGTTAAAAAATGCTCAGGCATCATTGGTGGGAATTCCCAAACTGATGAAATCACAGATCCATTTGAATACTCTTATCATTTTTGTTAACTTCATGTATGAGGCAAATCTTCAAACTTGCATTATTTTTCAAAATCCTTATTCATATAATTTGATCACTTATCTTTAGGAGAATATTTATTAGTCACATAAAGTTGTGGCACACACATACATATTCATACACAAATATATATGTTTACATGTATACTGGAGTGTGATGGACTAATGTCAAGTAGACCATTGTTATCTAATTTCATATATTAATTATAAAAGCCTAGGTAAGACATTTCTAGAGACCCATTTTGCTCATAGATACAGTGGTATAATAGTACTACATGTTTCATTTAGTAATTATCAAGTTCAAATGAGACAAAACCATAAAGTACTATATTCAGTTGGGTTGTTATTATTGTTGTTGTTATATTGGAAGGCTGGATTTTATTAGTTATGGTTAATGTAAAATTTTATTTCCTCATTTTATACCACCTTGAGAGTTGGGATTATTTCCTTCTTTGAATTTATAACCTCTACACCTAATGTAGTGTTTGGCATGTATTAGGTGCTAAATAAAAGTGTTTGTATGATTCATTGATTGACAATTTCATTTCTGGTTTCAGCTTAATTGACTCACTTTTGCCAATTCTAATTGCCTTATTTAAATTATTATTGCTTCTCCTAATCCTCTGGAGCCATCAGAAATAGCAAATTATATCTTCACCTCACATTTTAATTGTTTTGGTGCCTTTATTTCTTAAATTATTTTATCTGCATAAAATTATTATTTTTATTCTCTTATTCTAAAATTCTCTGGTTTTTAAGAAAATAAATTAATCCACTTAAATTTAAGATCATTCTTATTTTTGTTTTTTCTTCATTTAAGTTTTTTTTTATTTTTAAGGGTTTTCTCTCTTTTAAGATTAGTAATTGGTTCATCGACCTAGATTTGGAAATACTAATTTTATTGTTGGCTTCTCCCCTCTGACCTTTCTTCTCTATTCTAATTGTTGAGATTTTAATTTTTAAATTATCATTGTCTCTTATTTCCTATCCCTCTTTTCCAGTTGAGATAAGAATATAGTTCAAAATCTTCCTAACCCTGTGGTCCCCTCATTCTCTTCCATCATCTTAATTTCAGTAACACTAATGTATAGCATCCTTTTCCAAAAATATTAATATAATTCATAATCATTATTTATTGACCCTTTGATTTTGAAATCTAATTTAACTTTCATGTGTACTTTATATTTGCTCTTTGTAGAGCATTCACAATAGAGTTTTTTGTAGGCATCTAAAAGTATCACTCTTTCCTATTCCTCTATTAGTTCAAAGTTTCTGTACTTTTTGTTTATTACTTTACATATGTTTTTGTTGTGTTATTTTTTCTTTGATGAGGCTTACTTTTTGAAAACTTCATTCATAAAGATATTATTGTATGTAGTACATACTTTCTTAATACATGGCCTTACTCCATACCCTTACCTTCATTGCTTGTATAGCATAAAGAAAATGTAGTTTAGTTCTGGCCTTATGCTCCATTATTTCTTCTGGATTTCTGCTTTCTGCCCTAAGTTCTCTCTTGAGCTCCAGTTCTATATTACCAATTTCTTTTGGACATCTAAAACTGGTTGTCTCACTAGCAGCCTAAACCAAACATGTCTAAAATAAAATACCTTTATACCTTTTCCCCCAAGTCCTCCCCTCAATGGTGCTACTTTTTTCCAGTACCCCAACTTGGTGTTGAGGAGAAAAGAGAAGGAAGGAAAGAAAAGGAAAAGGATGGGGAAAAGAAAGGGATATTAAAGAATAGTGGAATGGGAAGGGAAGGAAAGGTTTATGTAATTAATCAGGTATGGTCTGAATGTGTTGCTGTTCTGGTGACCCAAATTTTTTAAATGGACAGAATCAAAATAAATTTCAGTACTTAGTCATTGTATATTTGCAACAATATTTTTTTGCAACAACAAATCTCTTATAGACATTTATCTTTTTTATATGGAATCATCCTAGATTCTCAATTTAATTGCCTACAAATAGCCACTCCATTGTTCAATATGGTCATTTCTCCCAGTATCTAATTACCTTTTTCTACAAGTAGCTACCTTCTTAGTTCAAAATCTAAGCCATTTTAATAATCTTCTACTTGCTTTCCCTTCTTTGTGTGTCCACCCACTTCAGTCCATCTATCACTCAGTTGCCAAAATTATTTCTCTAAAATATAGGTCTGCCCCTGCCATAATTCTCACTCATTAAATTCCAGGATACCAGTTTCCTCCAGGATCACATCTAAACTTGTCTGTTTATCATTTGAAGTTCCTAACTGCCTTATTTCTTCTACCTTTTAGGATTGTTAGACTTTATTTTTCTCTATGCGTGTTATGACCCAGCCACACTGTCCTCCTTCATGTCCCTTGAACACACACTCTCCTAACTCGCTGTCTTTTATTTTCCATATTTGGAATTCTCTCTCTTCTCACCCTCCCCTCTTATTTTCCCTAGAGTCTTTCAAGATTCTCATCATTCTTCTGCTACCTTCTATGAAGAACACTTTCTGGTCTCCACCTAATGTTTTTCTCTGAGCCAAAATTCCATATATCTTATGAACATATAGAAAAGCAATGAGACTTATTGGAGAGTATCTTTAGTTTGGAGTTAGGAGTTAGGAAAAGCTGAGTTTAGTTTGTTTCACGGATACCTACTAGCTATATTATTTTTGTTTCGTTAATTTATTTAATTTCTCTTGGCTTTGGTTTCTTCATCTATAGAATGAGGAAAATAAAACCTTTGGTACTTGCTTTTGATGGTCATTAAGAGCATTAAGTAAAATGATATTAGGTAAAACATTTGAAAAATCTTAAAGCAAATACTTTACTGCACTACATGGTTTCCTGAAAGTCTTAGCTACTAAAGTCTTTTAAATGTGATTAAAGGAAGCAGTTAGCTGGTTCAATGGATTGACAACCAGGCCTAGAGATAAAAGATCCTGGGTTCAAATCTAGCCTCAGACATTTCCTAGTTGTGACCCTGGGTAATTCATTTAATTATCCATTGTCTAGCCCTTACCATTATTCTACCTTGGAACCAATACACAGTATTGATTTGAAGACTAAAGACAAGGATTTAAAAAAAATAAAGCAATTGAAGATTAAAATTTTCTTAAGAATTTTAGAACACCATATAACTGTACTCTATTATTGTATATCCATGGCATTCGCTTCATTTAACAGTCTAATATACAAAATTAAGGTTCTTAGGGGTATGTTTTATTCTTAATAAACATGTACTTGCTGGTTGTAAATACCTCTTCTCTTTCTAAAAGCTTGAAAATTGTCCCTTGATTAATTTGTTCAATAGTCTTTTTTTAAAAAAAACTGAAGGTCAATGTTAATTCACCAGCTTGGATAGGTAAGGTCTTTACCTCCAATGTCAATTGGTTATACGTGACAAGAAGAGTAATAGAAGCATCACAGAAGGTCATCTTTAGCATTCCTAAAGGGGTCAAAACTTATGATTATACTTCAAATCCTTTATTAGAGCAAATGAGAAATATTAATTCCAGATAAACAGTTAAGTTCAGTCATTTTAACATACTCTCAATCGTGCTCACTAAAGTTTTCTTTCTTGATTCAGTTGAAAGTAATATTTATTGTTTCCATAATAATGGATTTAGGGTTGAAAGGGATCTTACATATATTAAGTTCACCCCTATCTATTTATAGATGAAGAACTTGGGGTCTGGAGAGGTTAATAGGTTTCTCTAAGGTTGTATAGGTAGTAAGACATATTAACAGATAAAGGCAATAAAGTTGAATGTGTTAAGTTGCTAGTGTAAGGCTAGAGAGCTACTAAATGAGAGCCAGGAATCAAAGGCATCATATCTTAGTGACTTTTAAATTCTAACACATTATGTCTTAGTTTTTCTTTTGAGTGATTGAGAATATTTGCCTAAAAACACCTAGATCTATAAATGATTTACTTTTGATTTGACAATTTAAATATCATCTTGGAAACAGACATTCTTTTAATACACTGATCCACTTTACTAAATAAATGGGGTGCTCATCAGGAATAGGATAACCAGAGAATCTCCTGACCCATTCTGTAAAATGTTACTTAGAGTGGGTGGCTAGGGGGTTCAATGTATTGAGAACCAGGCCTAAAGACAGGAGGTCCTAGGTTCAAATCAGACTTCAGACACATACTAGCTGTGTGACTCTGGGTAGGTCACTTAACCCCGTTGCCTATCCCTTACCACTCTAGTGCCTTGGAACCAATTCACAGCATTGATTCTTTGATGGAAAGTAAGGACTTAAAAAAAAAGAGTTACATACAATCATTCAGTAATATACTTTTCCAACTGTTTTCTCTAGTTGATGTCTGCAGGTTTCACACAGACTCATTCCTATTCCCTCAGTATTTCCTGAATTAGAAATGTTCAATTATATAAAATGACCATTGTACTGCAGAACAATTGTGTTGTAAATGATCATTGTAAAATTACTTGAAGCCTATTAAAATCAAATGGATTTGGAAGAATTATAGTTATGAATTATTATAATTTGTTTTAAAATATGGATAATTCTAAAAGATTTCATAGTAGTTGAGCAATTTTCATTCTCTAGATTTCTCATAACAGAATTTAGAGGCATTTAGAAAGGCCAACCTGAAAGGCTGACAAAACATTGCTTCAATAAGAAAATGTCTCTAAATGTGCTCTTCAACTCTAAGATACTAAATAAATGTAAGTGGCTATTATCATTATTAGTTATTGTCTAAGCTACATATCCTCAATCATTCTTTCATAAAAATAAATGAATAAAAAATAAAAACATTCAAAGTCTAATGAGTGACCAATTTGTTTTAAGTAAAAGTCAATATGACAGCATTCCAATAAAATTTAAAGAAATCTAATTCCTCAAACATGATAGTGCAAACTGGATAACAAACACAAGAAAACTCCATTCTTTACAACTCCCATTATTGCATGAAAGTACAGAATGAAAAAAGCAGTGTATTCTCACTGTGAAAAATGACTGAATTTACTATTTGGGAATTGTTGTCTACTTTATAATATTTTGTCAGATGGGACAATGGGGTATATTTTTAAGTGGACTTTGGCTTACCAACTTTTTTGGAGCATCTTTAGTGGCAGAAGTAGTACCAGAACATACCTGAAGCCTTTTCAGCTTGGTTGTTCTGGTCAGAATAAAACTCTACTGTCAAAGCCATTCAGAAACCAGAATCACCTCCACAAGGTGATAGCATGTTCCTTTAACCAACATTATGTAAATAATGTGAACACTGTTGTGGTTGGGGAATAAGAGGATAGAAGCACAATGTGTGCAATGGATGAGACAAGTTTTTTTTTCACTTAAAAAAATCCAGTACTGTGTTCTAATGTCCAAGTAGCTGGATAGTCAGTGGAAATAGTACTTGCCTGAGTCATGCAGGTAATCTGTTTTGATATCTGTAGTGCTATGGAGGAAATACAGGATATTTAATCTCTATCCTGTCCAACTATGGGTTTATTATTTTTTTTTCATTCACTCTGTTCCTAGTTTTAGCCAAAGACTAAAAATCAAATTAGGCTTACATAATAAGTTTCTAACATTGAAGTATAAGCAATGCAAAGAGGATCCTTGATTCAGAGGATCCAGGTTCAAATCCCCTCTCTGAAGCTATCAAGGTGACCTTGGATGGGTCACTGAATTTATATTTACAATAAAAAGCCTCTACTGGATAGCTGCTGAAAGGCCTTTTAATTCCAAATTTATAATCCTACAGTCATGAAATCTGATATGCATCTAATGATTTAAAACATGCAAAATTCATTGAGTATGTTATTCATCACAGTCCAATGACTTCATGACTATATAATCCTTTGACTATTCATCACTATCCTATGAGATAGCAGAACTATTCATATCTCCATTTAAAAATCATGTAGCCATTTTCTTCTCCAGCTCATTTTACGGATGAGGACATTGAGGCAAACAGAATTAAGTTACTTGTTCAGGGTCACATAGCTAGTAAGTATCTAAGACCAGATTAGAACTCAAGAAGATGAGTCTTAATGACTTCAGTCCCAGCACTCTATTCATTGAACCACCTAGGCACCCCTATTTAATTATAGCATTATCTTTTTTGGAATCACTATTTCTTTACTTGCTCTTTCAAGCCAGATATTTAATAATAATGATATTGACTAGCATTTCTTGTTGTTAATTGTCTTTTGTCTTCAAAAAAGACCAATGACACCATGGGGTGATGTCTTGACTTGTGTGTGAATTGGATTTAAATGAGACAGAGTTGCACAAAGTCATCAGCCTTACTCTTTCTCCTTGAGTCATTGAAGTCTAGTGACAAGGCAAAAATCAGGACAAGTGGCAATGGCCCAGGATTCAATGGATGGTTAGACATAGAAGATGCTTAGTTTTTATATAGCACTTTAAGGCTTGTGAAGGACTTTATGTTTAATCTCATTTGAGTCACTGAATAACCCAAGAAGATATTATACCTACTTTATAGGTAAGGAAACTAAGACTATATTTCTGGTTCTTTGGACTTAACCATCATGCCTTAGCTGCCTGGAAAGTCCCTCCACCCCTGAGGCCTCTTTCTCTCCTTGATAAGATTCTCTTGGAACCTGTACTTTAAGGAAGGGTCTAGGCCAGTCATTTTGGTCCAGCTTCTGACTCTGCCTTAGGGTTTGTCTGACCCTCACAATAACTATGTACATGAAATATTTTAGCTAATATCTCCTTTAGCAGATGAGAATAAACAAAGACAACAGGTGCATATTAGAACATCTAGGACATATTGAAGACAGGATTCAAACCCAAATAGGTTTTGATTGAAATTTACTCTAATTTTTCTATCTCCCCCTGCCTCTATATAGAGAGATATCCATCAATCAGAATTCATCTCTCTGTTTCAAACACAGGGCTCATAGAGTTCAAATATCCATTGCTTCTGTACTGGAAAGCTTGCTTCACACTTGCTAAAATGGCCCATTTCTCTATTAATCTTCCTATCTACCACATTTGTGCTGTGACTTTAATCACAGGGCACTGAGGGGGAAAAGCAAATCTTATAAATGTTTTGCCAGATTGTGCAATGTGTGTCAATATCTTTGCAGCAATTAATTAGCATTTGAGTTGAGATTTCGTCACCCAACATTTATCACAGTCATCACATCGCACCTTTTTAGTGACATTTCCTGATCACAATGATAGAAATGGCATCACTGCAAAGAGAGCTGAATTCAGCCTGTCCCCAAAATGATTAATACTTGCTGCATGGCTTGGGTTACTTGAAAGGTTCTTTTATGGAGAATTTCCTTACTTTAGAGCTAAAGTTGTCCCAAGTTTTCCAAGTACATTTTCTCTTTCTGATAAGAAGAAGCTGTATAATTGACTTCTTTGGGTATATAAACTATGGCAGTTAGGGTTAAAGAAAATCTCAAACATTTAATCGTACAATCTAGCATATTCTACAAGCCAAATCAAGTGGGAACAAGACATCTGGATCCAATGAATGACATCATATGGGGATGGATGGGTGCTTTGTAGCTTTTTTCACTTTTAAATTAAAAATATACTCCTATAAGAGTACAACCTAGATCCAAAATGAGTACATTTTTTATTTTCCCTGCAAGGTTGGGAACTACAAAAAGAGGTTTTCTAGGAAGCTCAACTATTAGTAAGGCTCAAACTAAGAAACAATCTTGACAATTGATCAACTCGATTGAGATTTTGAGGCATTACCTGAGTTAAATATGTTATAGTTTAAATTCAGATTGTCATTTAGATAATGTTTTATTTAGTTCAAGAAGAGTAGGAATGAACTTAGAGTGGACTTACATGATAACTTTGGCTTGAAATCACTGTTTTAGATATTGGAGTCACAGTAACAATTGAATATTATCAAGTTATTTTATAGTGACCTATTTATTCAAAACTAGACTCCTTTGGTTCCTTCCTTCATTTCCCTATCCTCAGACCTTAGCTAATGAAGTGAGTTCTGCAAAACTAAATATCTCTTATCCTTTATAGAAACAATCTAATCCATACTTTTGCATATCTTCAACAAGCCAGCCTTATCCATTTATTGGTCACTGAATTCTATCCTATTTTCTGAATTCCTGAGTAATAAAGAAAATAGAAATCCTTCCCTTCTCTGTTCCCTTCATAAGATTCATCCCCAGAATATTGTCTTCTGTCTCAACTTAGCAACCTATCTCACTTTTTGTCATAGAAAATTTCATAACCATAACCTGGTGTTTAGCTTGATGAAGTAGTAATTCCTTCAGCCCCTTGTATGATTACTATAGCCTTTATATTATTTTAAAAGTTTAATTATTTGTTTTTTACTATTGCAATTTTTTAATATACCTTCGTTCCTTCGTTCCTTTGTTCCTTCGTTCCTTCGTTCTTTCCTTCCTTCCTTCCTTCCTTCCTTCCTTCCTAACCAACTGATTTTGCTCTGTTTGCATATAAAGCATTCTATAGCCACAGTCCACCCAAACTCTTCAATGAAAGTAGAGTGATGCTTTTTCTCATGTCTCTGTCTCCAGGGCCAAAATTAATCATAATGATAACATATGCAGCCTCTCTTTACTTTTTTTCTGTTTATGTTATATCCTGCAGAGTTGCCCTGATTTTGCTTATTTCATTCTGTATCAGTTTCAGGTAAGTCTTTCTATGCTTCTCAAAAATCCTCAATATCAAGAATTCTTTCATTCAATAGTCATTTACTGTTTGGAATTTTACTTTTGTGACCCAGTGCTTCACATATAATAAATTAAGTATTTGTTGGAGTGGGTGGGATTGAGACACTCTGCTAGGTTTCTACTAGTGTGGAAAGAGTTTCAAGAAGCCAAAATATATGGGCCCAATAGACTAACTAAATCTTAAGATAAGACAATCTACAACCATGGAATCACATGAACTTTAGGGAGGCCATTATAGGGTAAGGTAAGTTAGAGAAAAATTATCCTGAAGATCAACCAAGTTGTGTTTACTTTCTGAAGAGAAACTTTAAACCAAGGCAGCTTCATCAGTTCATAGATAGGCTCAAAGAAATACTAAATAGAAGTCACTTTGCTGCTCATGGATTCTGTCTTTGAGAATGCTCAGTAAGGCTCCCATTCTGACCCAGTGCTAAAACAGGAGGGGGCATATTTCCCTGTAAGAGATCTTAAACAACAACAACAAAAAATCAACAAATTAATTTGCCCTTCTTCTTCCAGCTGTGCCATTCACCCTCTATTCTAGCTCTGAGCTGTAATTAAGTACATGTTTTTATAATAAGAATGAGCTTTTCCTGGGGCTTCCCCAGCTGCATATTGTGACCTAGATCCCCATCATGAATCATAGCTGTCACAGGTGTTGGAAAAAGGAAAGCTTTTCTGTGCCTTCCCCTTCTCCCAGACAACCCCAAATCCTCACTTCCGACAATTGTTACTCTTGACTTCATCTTCAACTTTATTGAAAGGCCCAGGGGTTCATTGAGATCTTATCCCATCATTTCTTTGGAAATTTATGGTTTCTATATTCATACGTGTGTTTGTGTATGTACACACACACACACATATATATATATAAATGCCAATAGATTATATAGATATTGATAGTCCACATTAAATTCTTCAATACTCTGTGATACAGTATCATTGGTCCCCCAGAATAGAGATGTCAAACTGAAATAAAATGGGGGCCATGAAATTATACATAAGGATCCTCATAGACCTCCTCATGTTGACTTAGAAAATTTTGTATTGATATTATTTATATTTTATTTTTATCCTGTTAAATATTTCCCAATTACATTTTAATCTGATTTGTACAGAATTGGGAGAGTTGAGGGCCACATGTTTTGACACCTCATCTCTAGGATTTTTTATTGTCATTGTTTTGGTTATCAATCAGTTCTTATAGTTTTCAAAGCTGTTTGTTTTGAGCGTTGTTATTATATAAATAATTCTTTTGGTTATATTGCTTTCATTCTTCATTAGGCTATAGGAGGCCTCAAAATGTTCAATTTTAAAATATCAATATTGGAATATAAATAATTCTTCTGGTAATGCTTACTTCATCCTTCAGCAGTTCATACAAGTGTTTGCATGTCTTCTTTAAATCATCTATTTCCTTATTTCTTACAACACATTAGTGTACCTTATTAATATACCACAACTTTATTAAACTATTTCTCAATTATTGAAAAACCTCTTAATTTCTAGTTTTGAATAGCACAAAAAGGACTGCTCTAAATATCACTGACCATAAAGGAACTTTATCTCTTTCTTTGACTTTTCTTGGTAATAAGATTAGCACAGGCATAATTGAACCAAAGAGCAAGCACTATTTAGTAATTTTTTTAATAATTCCAATTTGATTTCAAGAAGGCTTGTATATATTCATAGGTCTACCATGAATATGGTGCATCCACCATTATTGGAATCATTTAGCATAGGAAATGGTAAGGACAGTGGTAGGAACTGATTTTGAAATTTTATTGGTAAGGGGACTCTCATGAAGAAGCTTCCTCTATTAATGTAGGATTGATATTTTTGGAGAGTTGTCTTTGACAGTGAGAGCTTCATGTTCACACAACTCTATTTATGGGAAGAAATGTTATAAACCCAAATCTTACTGAATCCAAAGCCAGATCTTTACAATACCACAGATGCCTCATTATGAGAAGTGATATATTTTTTAAATAATAACTAACAATTAGCATTATGTACAAAGGAGTAAGATCAAGTATAATCAATGACTGTCAGACTTATGAAATACTGGTTTGATATGCTCAATATCTAGTGAAGATGGCAGCTGTCAATAAAGTAAACAAAACAGGAGTGTCAACCAGAGCTATACTGAGGACTTTAGAGGCAGCTTACAGTATTTGTATTCTTTTATAATCTTTAACATCTAACTAGTGTGTACAGTTGAGTTAAAAGTAGCTGCCAGATTCCTTAGGCAGTCCCATCCCAGGTAAGCCTTTGCCTCATCCACTCATACCTGTGTTCTATTCCTTGTAAAAGTCTTACAAAAGTATACTGTAGAGTATTTTTTTTTTTGGTCTCTCAAGAGGTGCTAAGTTCTGTCTTTTCTACCTCGAGTACTGTGTAGCTGTTAGGATTTGAGTACTGCTTGACCAACATCCCAGATAAAATTTTTAAATACGTGATTTGAGGTCACCAGACCTAGTATTTGCCCCAGACCTATGAATTATTTGTTCTCTGGTACTTGAATTAGATTCCAGAATTTTTCTGAAATCAATGGTAATAACAAAAATCCTGTGTGATAATTTCTGTTTAAGAAGAGAGCACATGGACTTTGACAAATGTAAATAGGTATGTAAGTATATGTGCAATAATTGGAAAACATGTCCAAATGGAAAATTCAGATCAGAGGTTCATGCATAAACTTAGGCATATGTCTGCATAAATGAACAAAAGTACAGTTTTGAAGTTAGTTATGCATTAACCCTATAATTTGTTTATATTACTAAGTGTCTTTATAGCTGTTCCTATTCTAAAAAATGTTATTGTTTTTTCAAAGAAGAGGATTGACATGATGAAAATGATATCTTGACTTGTATAGGATTTGTATTTAAGTGCTTCAAAGTTGTACAAAGTCATCAGCTTAAATATTTTCTAGAGACACTGAAGTCCAGTGACAAGACAAAAGTCAATAATGACTATTGATAGCCTGGGATGCAATGGATGACTTTGATGTCTGACCAGGCTCTGATCATTCCACAGTGCCTGCCTCAGAAAGCTTTATTGCTATTGGAATTCATTGTTCTCATCCACCATTCCATCAGGGGAAGTCTTTACATGTTTCTCATGAACTCCTAAGAAGGAAAGGAATATATTTAAAATCTCTTGTGTCATTTCAAAGAAAGGAACCAATATAGTGCCTAAAGTTGGAAAAAATGATGATAACAAATGGGTTCTCTGCCTATGATTAATGGCCCAATCACCACTTTAGGGTTAGGCAGTGGCATTATAGAGAAATGGCCAGAAGGAAAAGGGAAAAGGATCAGAGGACATAAGATTTTCCAAAGTAGTGTGTACCACAAAGAATGGACCTTCTTAGTAGATAAATGATATTCAAATACTTGAAGGAATTTAAATTAAATGAATCAAGATCAACAATCATTTATTTATTAAACAGTTGGCAACTACCCGCCATTATCTTAAGTCCTGCGCATCAAAAGACAAATGCCACACAGGCCTTGTTCTCAAAGTTCTTTCAATTTAAGGTACAGCATTACTTAGAAAAATAACTAGCATATATACAAGAAGTGATACACGCAAAAGAGAAGTCCAGGAAACATGCTATGAGATATTCAGGGAAGGAAAGATTATTTTCTCCTTGTAAGGAAAGTGGTATTAGGAAACACTTTCTGGAAGACATGCGAAATTTCTGTTGGGTTCTGAAATGACTTCATGTCCATCTTTGAATGGTGAAATCCTCTGTATTGAATTTAATTCATCTTAATAATTCTATGATAATCAGCATGAAGTGATGGATAGAAAATCACTCTCCTAAGGAGTCAGAAGACCTGAGTTCAAGTCCTAATATTTAAATATAATGTATGAACTTGAACAAATTATTTAACCTCTCCAAGTCACAGGAAACTCTTGAAGACTTTAAATCTCAGATATGCACTGCCAAAGGAATAAAGATTTAGAGCTTAAAGACACTTTAGAATTTATGGAGTTGACCACTAAAGATAAGGAAACTGAGACCCAGGAAGGTTAAGTGACTTTATAGGGTCTCATAGCTAGTAAGAAACTGGAGTAGAATTTAAACTCAGGTCTTCTTTATTCCAAATCAAGTCTTCTATACACAATACCACACTACAATTCATTAATGGATCTTCTGTACACCAAAAATATCCCAGGTCTAGACCAAATAAATTAACAATGATAAATAGACACAGAAACATCTATGTTCTTATGTATGTATTATGTACATATATTTATTTTACTTATATTTGGATATGTTTTTTCCCTAACTATGCATTCCTTGTTAAATTTACCATTTCACTTAATGCTATGTCTTGGATATAAATAAATGGGAAGATTATTTTGTTTTCAAAAGAAAAGTTGCTTTGTATATGTTATGGTGTCAATTCTGGTTAAATCCTGAGGTGAATGGGAAATCTTCAAATCAAAGCTTCTACTTTCTGGAGCTGTGGCTCTTGCAAGCCTTCTTGAGACACAGCACAAAGGAGAACCATTGACAAAATTTTACTGATTTTTTTTTCTTGACTCAAGCCTATAATTTCATTCATGAGTAGAGCTCCCTGGTGTGAGGATTCCCTCTACTGCTGCTGTTGTTGCTGCTGCTGAGCCCAGTTGGTCCTTAATTTATTATGTCATGCTGCCAGTCACCTTTTTTGCCAAATATTCAAAATATATTTATGAGTTATAGAATGATGTCAGAAATTGCCTTCAAAGTCACAAATTATGTTTAATTGATTTGTAAGAAAAATAACAATATTTAGTTTTTTAAAAGATCTTTACCTTTTATCTTAGAAACAATACTATATATTGGCTCCAAGGAAGAAGAATTGTAAGTTCTAGGCAATGGGGGTTAAGTGACTTATCCAAAGTCATACAACTATGAAATATCTGGGATTAGATTTGAACCCAGAACCTCCCATCTCTAGGACTGGCTCTCAGTTCAATAATCCCCCTAGCTTCCCCATCCATCAGGTAATTCAAATTTCTTGTATACATTAGAGGGACATATAAATATCAGCTATTGTGCAGCATATAGAATATTGAACTTAGGGTCAGAAAGACCTGAGTTCCAATCTAACCTCAGACACTTCTTAATTGTATGACCTTGGATAAGTCATCCTCAATTTTGCCTAATGTACAGTGGACATAATAATGTCCTTCCATTCATGGCTATCTTGAGTATCAAATGAGATAATATTTATAAAATACTTTGTAAACCTTAAAGTGTGTTATAAATACTAGCAATTATTATTATCATTATTTTATCCCTTTTATATATGAGAAAAATAAAGGTTAGAGAAAAAATGTTTTCATTTTTCAGCTTTGTTGATATACATGCTTTTTATATTCATAGGAACAAAAAAAAACAACTATTGAACTAAAACTTGGCATGTTGCTAGAAATGTAAAGGGATCCTAATGTCCCTAAATAAAGAACAACTTTAAAAAATATTGGTTACTAGTTTCCCATTTATAGTTTGCCTATGAATGATGGTCATTTGTTAACTTTAGTCAGGCCCTATGGCCTAAAAATATTATCATTTAATAGAAATATTAATTGATCTGTTTCATCTATTAATAAATGGCTGTGTGACATGTAATCACATTTTCTTTAATGACTGAATAAAGGAGTATGAGATTTCAACAAATATAATCAACAATAGAAGCATACACAGGATACTCTTTAATGAATTTATTTATATAACTAATATTTCACCATCCCTCAGTAGGTTAAATTCAAGCTTTTACCACAGCCATATGTTATATGACAAATCCTCTAAATGGAGAATGTTACTTTTCCATATTTAGTAGAATATGCACACATAAAAAATGGATCCTTCTCAGGATTTGATTACTGATTTTTTTTTATTTGCCACCCAATAACTTTGATTACTCAAGTTACCAAGGGCATCATTAAGAGGTGGTTTTGCCTGTAGAGTGTTCCACAACATGGAAACGCAGACAAAAATTGGAGTTCTGGGTTTGTAACTAGAATAAATACTTATTTACCTTAAAATAAATAAACAAATAACTTAAAAATAAAACAGCAAGAAAGCTTCAGACTGTAATCCTCTGGCAAGTTATTTTTCATCTGTAAGCATCAGTTTGCTCTTATGTAAAGTGAGGGAATCCCATTAGACAGTCTCTGAGTTCCTTTCCAATTCTAAATTTGCCATTATATGAGAACCTCATAATATCAACAAAGACCTTTTATAGAAATTTGTTGCCAATATCACATCTGTTATTAAACAAGAACAGAATAAGTTAAATATAAAAATGTGGAAGAGTTTTTACACCTGAAATATGATTATTGTATTTTTCATCAGAACTAATCTTTATGTTGATATTGAAGGGTACAGGGTTCAATATCAACATAAAGATTAGTTCTGATGAAAAATACAATAATCATATTTCAGGTGTAAAAACTCTTCCACATTTTTATATTTAACTTATTCTGTTCTGTACATTTTAATGACAATATCTTAAACAGGTAGTCATTGAAAAGAACAGTGAATGTGGTTTAGAGTATGCCATCTATTTAACTGATGCCTCTCACAGATGGTTTTTACTGTTTTTGAAATATTACATGCCAGAAGGCAAAGACCTAGACCAGATGATCTAGTCCATCTCTTTTATCATGTAATTATATGACCCCAGAGAATACTGGATTATGGAAATGTCCTCATCATCCAGTTCACTATCAGAGATGATATACCATCTATGTGATCTTGGTAGGAATCTTCATAATGACATCATTTTCCAATGTAGTCATAAGTTGATATTTTTCAAAGAATCATTAATATAAAAATAAGAGAACATGAAGAGAAAGCCTCCTGCTTTGAGTGTACAATATAAAATATCACTTTTATATTCAATAAATAATCTTTTAACTTTGCTTATAATTATATATATTATTATCTATTGGAGAATATATACTACAATGCTCTATTTGTTATATTTTATATATAACTTGCATGCTATGCAAGTTAGGTATGTTTATTAATGGAATCTATCCCATCTATAAAATTTACTATTCAATATATTCATGACTTCTTCTGAACCTTCTCTTGCAAGTTTTTATTTAGTAATTCTAGTAATTAGTAATTCTAATAAAAACTCTAGATTTATTGGGTTAAGTCAATGTTATGGAATATATTTTAGTGATGAACATAATACTTTAAAAATTCAAAGAATTTTGGCATGGCAGTTCCTCAGCCAGGGCAAATTTGTTGCCTTTCCTGCTTTTTCATACTATGAAATTCTTTCCATAGTTCCCCATAATTTCTATTAAATAAAAATTTTATTCACATATATCTTCTATTGAGGATTCATTGGATGCTTTTTTCTAATTCAGGGCTTTTCAATCTTTTTTTGTGCTATGGATACTTTTGTACTTCCAGGGAACTCTATGAATAACTCTTAGAATACTAATTTTAATTGTATAAAATGAAAAAGATTATGAAATAAATTATATCACAACATATATGTATGTATATATACACGTATACATATACATAAAATGTCAGTCACAAACCCAGGTTAAACCCCTCTTCTCTTGATATTTTCATGGCCCTTAATACTGCATTGGGATTATACATCTGTCAATATATCAGCATTCTACCTTCTTTCCAAATATATTACCTCCAATTATCATAGGTAATATGCCATAATATATTTATATCTATAAAGCTTCTCTTCATTCCCCTTTGATTAATTAACAGTGTTAGTTCTTTGGAAATTATGGAGTTTCCTGAACTGAAGCCCAGTATATTCACTTGGAAAATTCTGGTAATAAAGAGATTTTTGTTTTGTTTTTATACAAAGGTGTAGATTGAGATTAAAAGAACCACAGTATTTCTCATATGTCACCTAACCTGATCGCTCTCTAATTTTGAGACTCAGTTCATTTTCCACTTACAATGCCCCTCCAAAATTTAAATGTTAATGGACTTGCTCATTGAGCCCCCATCCAACTGTACTTCATAATATGTATTAGAACTATTCTTAATTCATTTAGGTTTTTTTTTTTCTGTTTGATTGATCTCTTTCAAATGGTCATAGATCTCATTGAGGAAACCCTGGAGTACTACAGAGCTTGATGCAATTAGTATAATATTATCTGCTAAGAGGAGCATCTGGCAATCTATGGGGAATTCTCCTCCAATAGTACTTAGCATGGGATTTCCTCCACCTTTGTGACAAAACTTATTTTATGCCTCAATTGATGCTGGTAATCAAAGGATCATTGGTGGAAATTATGTGATTTCCTGAACCAGTGCATCTAAATGGAGTGTTAAAGACCATGTTTTAACTCTACATGTGTTCCTTTGAAATAAATAAACAACAAACACATTAGGATCTTGTGTTCTTTTTTTTTTATTTCTTCTGTATTCCCTGTCCCTATAGTGAAAATCAGAACGATTGGATGGAAAGCTTCTCTTATCCCAGGAGGAACTAGGAAACAGCAGATGATCTTCCAGATTGTCTGTTTGTTCTTCTGCCCAGCCCAACAACCAATATTCTGGAGAACCAGAAGGGAGAAAAAAAATCTTTCATGGAACATTAGGAGGAAGGACAAAAGACAAATTCTCACAATTTCATTTAGGCAGATCTCCTCTTATGATAATATACTTCAAAAATCTCTTTCTAATCAACCCAATCTCTCAATTCAGCAAGTCACTTTTTAAAGATTTTTATTGTATTTTAAAAATTAATTTGTTTGTTAGCAACATCAAAATTCCCAGCTATATTCCTCTACTTACCCTTTCTGCACCAGAGAAGATATCACTTAAAAAAAACATACAATTATGTTTTTCATATTTCTATTTATCATTTCTTTCTCCAGAAGGAGACCTTCACAAATTATTCTTCAAATAGTTCTGTAGCTTATATGATGTTATTTTGGTTCTATTCATTTTGCTTTTCCAGGTAGTAAATGGTAAGGGCTAGGCAATGAGGGATAAGTGACTTGCTCAGGGTCACACAACTAGGAAGTGTCTGAGGTCAGATTTGAGCCCAGGACCTCTCATCTCTAGGCCTGGTTCTCAAACCACTGAACTACCCAGCTGTCCCCATCTATGTCTTTTTTTAATTAACCTGCTCATCATTTCTTATAGCACAGAAGTATTCCATTGCAATCAGATGCCACCACATGTTCAGTTGTTCCCCAGTTGAGTTATCCTCACAGTTTCCAGTTCCTTGCCACCACAAAGAGAGCTACTGTAGATATTTTAGAATGTATAAGTTCTTTTCCTTTTCCCTTGATCTCCTTGGGAAATAGGCCAAACAGTGGTATTGCTGTTTCTAAGGGTATATATAGTTTATTACTTTCCAGGCATAATTCCAGATCACTCTCCAAAATGGCTGTCAGTTCACAGTTCCACAAAGGGTGTATTGGTGTCCTCAACAATGATTTTTAACACATAATTATTATATAATTAATCATGTACCTACCATGTACAAGATTCCATGTGAGGTGCTATGAAAACAAAGAAAAACACAGAAATGAAATATTTGAAAAGACACTCAGGGAACCCTACATCAAAATCACTATTGAAGTTGCTTTTCATGATAGGGAAAAAAAGTATAAAAGAAAATTCTAGAATAAAAGATTATTAGACTGAGGAATAATACCACCACTAAGAATAGTTAGAATTTACATAGCACTTTAAGAAAGGCAAAACAGTTAACATGTCAACTCATTTGATCTTCTCAGTTATCCTGTGAAGGAAATATTATTGTACCCATTTTTTTTAGATGTGAAACTGAGTCTCAGAGAATTTAATTAACAAGCCCAGTGTCACAACTAGTTGGAGTCAGTGTCTAGATCAAGCTCAGGTTTCCCTGACTCCATGTTTAGTGTTCCATAAATTATACCACATAGTTGATCCAGTTAACTAATTTCCAACTGGTGGACCATGAAAGGCTGGGGAAACAAAAAAAGCTATTGCGAGAGGTCCTCCAAAGTATTGCGAACACCAAATATTGTCATTTTGTCATTATTTAGCTGTGACAAAATATGCAGCAGCATTGCCTAATGAATGTACTTTTCCACTCAATATAGAAGCTATTTTAATGTACAACAATGCCATTTATTCAAAGGAATTACTGAATATGAAGTTACTTTTTGTTATGCATGTTTTCAATCATTAGATTCCATAAAGGTTTTACTATAAGTCATCAGTAGTACTATTTGATATTAAAAAGGAGCTCTCTTATCAAAAAAGGTTGTGAACTGTGGATACATAGACCAATCCATTAATTTCCTAAATTAAAAAAAAACCTAAACAAAACAAAATAAACCAAAAAAGAAATTGAAGTTGATAGAGACTAAATGACTTGCCTTAGGTTACATAGAAAGTAAGAATCTAGGCTAGTCCAAGAAACCAGTTTTCTTGATCTCTATTCCGGTGATTTTTCTACACCCTGCACCATTTTGTTGTCATAAGTAATTTTTTCAGTCAATTACAATTCTCTGTGACTTTGGTAGTATGCT
Organism: Monodelphis domestica; assembly: GCF_027887165.1. NCBI lineage: Eukaryota > Metazoa > Chordata > Mammalia > Didelphimorphia > Didelphidae > Monodelphis > Monodelphis domestica. The sequence continues at coordinate 62,512,438 of NC_077234.1, forward strand.
ATTTCCTTCTCCAGATCATTTGTCAGATGAGTTAAGTGACTTGTCCAGGGTCACATAGGCAACAAATGTTTGAGGCCAGATTTGAACTCAGGAAGATGAGTCTTCTTGACTCCAGAACTCTCACTTTATCCACTCCACCACCTAGTTGCCCCAAGCCATGTTTCTAAATTATTTTTGAAGTTGTCTTTCCTTAATGACCAGGGCTGGAGATATTTGGGAGTTATTGACATCAGCATAGATCTTTAAAGATTGTAAAGTGCTTCATATATGGAAATCACGAAATGTGAAATGCTATGTATATTATTATGTCTTTGTGAATGAAGAAGCAATTGAAACAGGCTCAGTGACTAGCCCAGATACATATTAATTGCCTATGAATTGAGATTTGAACCCAGGTTTTTTTTTTTGTTCTAAATCCAACACTGTCAAACTGCCTCTCAAGATAGTTGCATTTAGAAAGAAAATAGAATAAGTTTCTAAGGAAGAGATCTTAGAAGGCAAATGAGAATAATACAATTTTAACTTTGGAGGCTTTGGAGGGAATGGAGAAGGCAGAAGCAACAAAGGCTACATAGTAGATTTTACTATAAAGTGTTGACTTAAATCCAGAAAGAGTAATGGATTAACTAATTTTGTATCCATGGGTTACTGCTTCCCCCACTGTGTACACATGGATACATAATGTGTTTATATAGATGTTATTTTGTATATTTTATTATACCTTTTGTTCCTTGGATTTAACACATATTAGTATGTATATAAATTTTGATATTTTTAATTACAATTTATTCTTTCATATAGCAGAATTGAAAGCTGAGGAAAGATGATAAACTTTATTTTTAATTGCCCAGAATTAGTGACTACATACTGCCAAACATAATTAGGCAAAAGAGAAAATCTTTTCAATATTCAATTTCAACTTGGCATTTTCCTCAGAACTTTCCACCAGACCTTGCAACTGCTAAACCAAAACCTGGTCCCCAGATGGCCTTTTTGGCTATTTTTCACCCCTCCAAATATCTTACATCATTCTGTATGGTGTCCTAAATCATTTATTGACCAAAGAATGCTTGCATCTCAAATTAGAAATAGAGATTTTATGGCTTGCTAAAGTGACTGTTTTCTGGTAAAACTTTTAATTGTAGACTTCCGGTCAATATGGCGGCTTAGAGAAAGGTAAAGTTCAGATCTCCGGAAAACCTTCCCTACCGAACTCAAACTATATGTTCCTAAGGCACCGAAATTCAAAACGAACAACAGCATAGACCCCGGGAATCCTCCTCCTGGACCTGGACCTGGATCAAAAGGTATGGCCCCCCCAAAAGCCAGAACTCGAGATCGCTCGGACCTAAGGGGTAGGCAGAAGGAAGGTCCCAGGACCCATCCCCCCAACCCAGAGCGCTGAGTCCAAGACAGCAGAGGGAACCTCAGAGCCTCAGGGTCAGCTATCCTGAAGGCCCCTTCCTGAAAACAACCTGACGCAGTCGAGGGGGCACCCAGACAGCAGGGAAACAGAGAGAGAAGGGGGAGCCTGTAGCCCCCTGACCACATCCTTCCATCTGAGTCTCACCAAAGGTCCCTGCCTCAGGGCATACTCAGTCTGAGGTTAATCCTATCAGGAGCCCTCCTAGCTCCAGGAAGCCATGGCCCCTCCCCCCTCAGAGAGCAGGGTCCTCGGAAACAACAGTAACCCTCAGGGCTGGCAAAAGGGCCTCGGGAGCTGGCTATTCTGAAGGCCCCTTCCTGAAAACAACATGACCCAGTCGCAGGGGCACCCAGACAGCAGGGAAACAGAGAGAGACAGGGGGAGCCTGCAGTCCCCTGGCTGGATCCTTCCATCCGAGTCTCACAGAAGGTCCCTGCCTCAGGGCATACTCAGTTCAACCCAGAGAAAGTTAATCTTATCAGGAGCCCTCCAAGTTCCAGGAAGCCGCAGCCCCTACACCCTCAGAGTGCTGGCTCTCCTGGCCAGCTAAGGCACAGAAACAAACACCCCAAGGAAAGGGCCAAGCCAGGCTCAGAGCATGGAAGTAAGGCAACAGAGAAGCATCGGGAAGGAACTGAGGAGGGCAGTAACAAGGAAACACCAGCAATTCCTGGATTCCCCAGGAAGACAGAACAACAACTGCATAGAATGGACAATCTGCCAAGGGCTAAAACCTCTGAACACTAGACAGAGATAAGAAAAGCTAGTCCTCCCCACTCAGATAGAGATGGCAAACTCCACAGAAGCACAAAAGCCCCAAAATTCCAAGAAAAACAAGAAGAAGGGGGCAACTTTGGACACATTTTATGGAGCAAAAACACAAAATACAGAGTAGATAGAAGAGGAAACACAAGCAAATACTCCAAAACCTTCCAAAGGATATGGAAACTCCCCACAAACCCATGAAGACTTTGAATCAGAAAGGATCAAAAAGATGGAAGCCCTCTGGGAGGAAAAGTGGGAAATAATGCAAAAAAAATTCACACATCTACAAAACCAGTTTGACCAAAGTGAAAAGGAAAACCAGGCTTTAAAAGTCAGAATCAGACAACTGGAAGACAACGAGCAAGAATTAATAAAGCAAAGCCAAAAGACCAAGAAATTAGAAGAGAACATAAAATATCTCATCAACAAGGTGACAGATCTGGAAAATAGAGGGAGAAGAGATAGTTTAAGAATAATTGGACTTCCAGAAAAGCCAGAAATAAACACCAAACTCAACATCGTGATACAAGATGTAATCAAAGAAAATTGCCCAGAAATTCTAGAACAAGGGGGCAATACAGCCACTGACAGAGCTCACAGAACCCTCTCTACACTAAATCCCAAAAAGACAACTCCCAGGAATGTAATTGCCAAATTCCAAAGCTATCAAACAAAAGAAAAAATCCTACAGGAAGCCAGAAAAAGACAATTTAGATATAAAGGAATGCCAATCAGGGTCACACAAGACCTTGCAAGTTCCACTCTGAAGGATCGTAAGGTAAGGAACATGATCTTCAGAAAGGCAAGAGAGCTGGGTCTTCAACCAAGAATCAGCTATCAAGCAAAACTGACTATATACTTCCCAGGGAAAGTATGGGCATTCAACAAAATAGAAGATTTCCAAGTTTTTGCAAAGAAAAGACCAGAGCTCTGTGGAAAGTTCGATATCAAAAACAAAGAGCATTGAATACCTGAAAAGGTAAATATGAAGGAAAGGGAAAAGGAGAAAAATGTTATCTTTTTCTTTTACTCAAACTCTATTCTATAAGAACTACATTTATATCAATCTATGTATACTAACAGATGGGGAAAATGTAATGTGTAAATAGGGGGAAAAGAAAGACCAAATAGAATAATTTTTCTCACACAAGGATTCACATGGGAAGGGAAGGGGAAGAAAACTCCTATAAGAAGGAGAGGAAGAGAGGATTTTTTACTTAAACCTTACTCTCAGGGAAATCAACTCTGAGAGGGAAGAACATCCAGATCCATTGGGATCTTTAATTCTATCTTACCCAACAAGGGAATAGAGAAGGAAAAACCAAGGGGATTAGGGGGGAGGGAACACAATAAAGGGAGGGAAGAAGAGGGGAGAGGGGGAGAGAACAAAAAGGGAGGGATTAGAAAGGGAAACATATCAAGTGAGGGGACAAGGGGGACTGATTTAAAGTAAATCACTGGACTAAAAGGTAGAGCTGAAGAAGAAAGGTCAGAACTAGGGAAGGATATCAAAATGCCAGGGAGTACACAAGTGACAGTCATAACTTTGAACGTGAATGAGATGAACTCACCTATAAAATGTAGATGAATGGCAGAATGGATTAGAATCCAAAACCCTACCATATGTTGTCTTCAAGAAACACACATGAGGTGGGTAGACACCCACAAGGTCAGAATTAAAGGATGGAGTAAGACCTTCTGGGGCTCAAATGACAGAAAGTAGGCAGTAGTGGTAATCATGATATCTGATAAAGCCAAAGCAAAAATAGACCTGATCAAAAGGGATAGGGAAGGTAATTATATTTTGTTAAAAGGGACTTTAGATAATGAGGAAATATCACTAATCAACATGTATGCACCAAATAATATAGCACCCAAATTTCTAATGGAGAAACTAGGAGAATTGAAGGAAGAAATGGACAGTAAAACCATATTAGTGGCAGACTTAAACCAACCACTATCAAATTTAGATAAATCAAATCAAAAAATAAATAAGAAAGAGGTAAAAGAGGTGAATGAAATCTTAAAAAAATAGAATTAATAGACATATGGAGAAAAATAAATAGGGATAAAAAGGAATACACCTTCTTCTCAGCACCACATGGCACATTCACAAAGATTGACCATACATTAGGTCACAGAAACATGGCACACAAATGCAGAAAAGCAGAAATAATAAATGCAGCCTTTTCAGATCACAAGGCAATAAAAATAATGATCAGTAATGGTACATGGAAAACCAAATCAAAAACTAATTGGAAATTAAACAATATGATACTCCAAAATCATTTAGTTAGAGAAGAAATCATAGAAACGATTAATAATTTCACTGAGGAAATTGACAATGGCAAGACATCCTTTCAAACCTTTTGGGATGCAGCCAAAGCAGTAATCAGAGGTAAATTCGTATCCCTGAGTGCATATATTAACAAACTAGGGAGAGCAGAGATCAATCAATTGGAAATGCAAATAAAAAAACTCGAAAGCAATCAAATTAAAACCCCCCAGCAGAAAACCAAACTAGAAATCCTAAAAATTAAGGGAGAAATTAATAAAATCGATAGTGATAGAACTATTGATTTAATAAATAAGACAAGAAGCTGGTGCTTTGAAAAAACAAACAAAATAGACTAAGAATTGGTAAATCTAATTAAAAAAGGAAAGAAGAAAAGCAAATTAACAGCATCAAAGACAAAAAGGGGGACATTACCTCCAATGAAGAGGAAATTAAGACAATCATTAAAAATTACTTTGCCCAAATATATGGCAATAAATACACCAATTTAGGTGATATGGATGAATATATACAAAAATACAAACTGCCTAGACTAACAGAAGAAGAAATAGAAATCTTAAATAATCCCATATCAGAAAATGAAATCCAACAAGCCATCAAAGAACTTCCTAAGAAAAAATCCCCAGGGCCTGATGGATTGACCTGAATTCTATCAAACATTCAGAGAACAGTTAACCCTAATACTATACAAACTATTTGACATAATAAGTAAAGAGAGAGTTCTACCAAACTCCTTTTATGACACAAACATGGTACTGATTCCAAAACCAGGCAGGTTAAAAACAGAAAGAAAACTATTGACCAATCTCCCTAATGAATATAGATGCAAAAATCTTAAATAGGATACTAGCAAAAAGACTCCAGCAAGTGATTAGAAGGGTCATCCACCATGATCAAGTAGGATTTATACCAGGGATGCAGGGCTGGTTCAATATTAGGAAAACCATCCACATAATTGGCCACATCAACAAGCAAACCAATAAGAACCACATGATTATCTCAATAGATGCAGAAAAAGCCTTTGATAAAATACAACACCCATTCCTATTAAAAACACTAGAAAACATAGGAATAGAAGGGCCATTCCTAAAAATAATAAACAGTATATATCTAAAACCAACAGCTAATATCATCTGCAATGGGGATAAACTAGATGCATTCCCAATAAGATCAGGAGTGAAACAAGGATGCCCATTATCACCTCTACTATTTGATATTGTACTAGAAACACTAGCAGTAGCAATTAGAGAAGAAAAAGAAATTGAAGGCATCAAAATAGGCAAGGAGGAGACCAAGTTATCACTCTTTGCAGATGACATGATGGTCTACTTAAAGAATCCTAGAGATTCAACCAAAAAGCTAATTGAAATAATCAACAACTTTAGCAAAGTTGTAGGATACAAAATAAACCCACACAAATCATCAGCTTTTCTATATATCTCCAACACAGCTCAGCAGCAAGAACTAGAAAGAGAAATCCCATTCAAAATCACCTTAGACAAAATAAAATACCTAGGAATCTACCTTCCTGAGACAAACACAGGAACTATATGAACACAACTACAAAACACTCTCCACACAACTAAACCTAGACTTGAGCAATTGGAAAAACATTAACTGCTTATGGATAGGACGAGCCAATATAATAAAAATGATCATCCTACCCAAACTTATTTATCTATTTAGTGCCATACCCATTGAACTCCCTGATTTAGAAAAAACCATAACAAAGTTTATTTGGAATAACAAAAGATCAAGGATATCCAGGGAAATAATGAAAAAAAAAACCCACAAATGATGGGGGCCTTGCAGTCCCTGACCTTAAAGTATATTACAAAGCAGCAGTTGTCAAAACAATTTGGTACTGGATAAGAGACAGAAAGGAGGATCAGTGGAATAGACTGGGGGCAAGTGACCTCAGCAAGACAGTATATGATAAACCCAAAGATCCCAGCTTTTGGGACAAAAATCCCCTATTCGATAAAAACTGCTGGGAAAATTGGAAGACAGTGTGGGAGAGATTAGGAATTGATCAACACCTCACACCCTACACCAAGATAAATTCAAAATGGGTGAGTGACTTAAACATAAAGAAGGAAACCATAAGTAAATTGGGTAAACACAGAATAGTATACATGTCAGATCTTTGGGAGGGGAAAGACTTTAAAACCAAGCAAGACATAGAAAGAGTCACAAAATGTAAAATAAATAATTTCGACTACATCAAATTAAAAAGTTTTGTACAAACAAAACCAATGTAACTAAAATCAGAAGGGAAACAACAAATTGGGAAAAAATCTTCATAGAAACCTCTGACAAAGGTTTAATTACTCAAATTTACAAAGAGCTACATCAATTGTACAAAAAATCAAGCCATTCTCTAATTGATAAATGGGCAAGGGACATGGATAGGCAGTTTTCAGATAAAGAAATCAAAACTATTAATAAGCACATGAAGAAGTGTTCTAAATCTCTTATAATTAGAGAGATGCAAACCAAAACATCTCTTAGGTATCACCTCACACCTAGCAGATTGGCTAATGTGATAGCAAAAGAAAGTAATGAATGCTGGAGGGAATGTCGCAAAGTAGGGACATTAATTCATTGCTGGTGGAGTTGTGAACTGATCCAACCATTCTGGAGGGCAATTTGGAACTATGCCCAAAGGGTGATAAAAGAATGTCTACCCTTTGATCCAGCCATAGCACTGCTGGGTCTGTACCCCAAAGAGATAATGGAGAAAATGACATGTACAAGAATATTCATAGCTGCACTCTTTGTGGTGGCCAAAAATTGGAAAATGAGGGGATGCCCATCAATTGGGGAATGGCTGAGCAGGTTGTGGTATATGTTGGTGATGGAATACTATTGTGCAAAAAGGAATAATAAAGTGGAGGAATTCAATGGGGACTGGAACAACCTCCAGGAAGTGATGCAGAGTGAGACGAGCAGAACCAGGAGAACATTGTACACCGAGACTAATACACTGTGGTATAATCGAACATAATGGACTTCATCAGTAGTGGTGTAATGTCCCTGAAAAATCTGCAGGGATCTAGGAGAAAAAACACTATTCATAAGCAGAGGACAAGCTGTGGGAGTAGAAACACCGAGGAAAAGCAATTGCCTGACTACAGTGGTTGAGGGGACATGACAGAGGAGAGACTCTAAACGCACACTCTAATGCAAATATTAACAACATGGCAATGGGTTTGAATCAAGAACACATGTAATACCCAGTGGAATCACGCAGTGGCTATGGGGGGTAGGGTGGGGGGAAATAAAATGATCTTTGTCTTTAATGAATAATGCTTGGAAATGATCAAATAAAATATTATAAAATTAAAAAAAAATTTAATTGTAAAGATTTTAGATTTTAAAGTGGATTTATTGATAATATATAGAATATATATATATATATATTATATAATTCTATGTTCCACTGCTACTTTGGTTATCAGAAAAATTCAACTGTAACAGCATTTGAAACTCTTTAACTTTTACATGGCTACTAAGCTATTTTTACACTTTTTATATAAGGTTAATAGCCAATGTTTTATTTAACCCAATCACAATATTCCTAAGTCCCTTGTTTGTATGCATTCTGATTCCATTGATCTGACAGTGATATAAATAAGGGAGATATAGAGAGCCCATATTGTCAGAGTACTCTACAGTGCTCCCCATACACACAGCCAATTTCTCTTCCATTAATCTCCGGAATACAGGTGGGCATGAAGGGTCAATTTGGGATATGCCATTACTATTCACATCAATATGATATTCTAATATATATTATAGAAGTATAAATTCAAGGGCTCTGTTCAGAAAGGTCACAGGCATGACAGTTATTTCTTCAATTTTTCCATTGTGATTGGTCTATTAAGAATTGGCTTTTTATTCTATTATCCTATCTCTCTCTCTTCCTTGCTGTCTTCTGATAACCTCTATACCACTTCCCCATAATCTGACTTGTAGCCCCATCAGCCAAAGGGGATTTTCAAATTCATGACCCTTTTAAAATTCAGCATTTATCATTCCTTTACCTTCTTAACTCTATTACCCCATAGATTGCCGCCACTTCAGTAAAACTAACATAGGCTGCACCACCATGTGAAAATATATAACCTCTGGAATCCTAAATTACAAAATTTTACTCTAACTACAATAATCTATCTAAGGGATATACCTTTGCTAACTCTTATGTGTCCAGAAATAAAAGTTAAATTTTCATTGTAAACCTTCACTCCTTGGAAATTGGCAAATACTGCACATCAGGGCTTAGATTTAATCTTTTATTTATTGTTTATACTTAAGAGAGGGGAAATGTAAATTAACTTTTAAAATGTGTAGTATTGAATTTTTTGGAGGAATAGGTATAGTGGATGGTGGGTCATTAAACATCAGCATACCACTCATTATATCCTTCTATTTCTCTAGATACCTGTTTTCTTTAGGGTATAATGAAAATGTCATAGCTTGGAATAAAAAAAAAAAAAACCCTTGCAGGTTTATTTCACATTAGGCTGTTTACACTCTCTTAATTCTATCCTCTTTGGGTTAATTGCCACTACCTAAAATTACCACTCCTACCTTCCGTTGTGTATGTGCTATTTACAGTGGTTCGATTGCACTCACTTTTCATTTTCACCTGTTAGAATACATACCTTCTGAAGACTTCTGGGGACATAGCCAGCATGACAAAGTAGAGAAAACACTTAGCTGAGATCCCCAACATTCCCTTCCAAAGAACTTTAAAATAATACCTTAAATTGAACTTTGGAGTGGCAGAGCCAACAAGAAGCCATATTGGGACATGCTTCTATTGAAAGACAGAAAATAAAAAAGAAAATGTGTGACGTGTTGAGGTTCACCTGAATCCTATATAGATAGTGGGATTAGGTGATGACAACAGAAGCAACAGCTACTTTATGAACTCTCACATAATGGATTTGACAAGTGGTCAGAAAGAGATGACCCCTGTGCTAGCACTAGGCACAGGACAAGATACTGTTTAGAAACTCTCATTGTTTATTCCTATTTCTGAGTCATAGATAACAGGTGAAAAAGAGCATTTTTGGTGAAAAGAAAGAAGGAATCTTGAAGGACAGTGCTACTTTTTCATCACAGGTAGTCAGGATCCTGAGGAATACTATCACTTCTAGGCTCAAGGGATCAGAGACCCTAAGAAGCAGTATCAATTGCCAGTTCAGACATTCAGGAGCCCTTTCCAAGTACACCAGAGTGTATAGACCAAGACAGCATTGTTGAAATCATAATACTTTGGAAGCAATGAAAATATCTAAACCCACTGAACCTTTTCTGAAAACAGGCATGCAAAAAAAAGCTTGAAGCTTAACATTGTCCTCCTCCCTAACCCATATAAGGAAAAAATCCCAATTTTAACATAAAAATCAAAATCAAGAAATAGGGTAGAAAAATGAGCAAAAAGTTTTTTTTTTTTAAATGAACAGGCATAAAAAGATGAAAGGAGAGAAAAAAGGGGTTCAAAAGCCCACTGAGGAAAATAATTCCTTTGGACAAGTGGAAGTTAATGACTCAATGAGATATCAGGAAACAATAAAATAAAGTGAACTTTTTTTTCAAAAGAAAAAAAGAGGGGCAGCTGGGTGGCTCAGTGGATTGAGGGCCAGGCCTAGAGACAGGAGGTCATAGGTTCAAATCTCACCTCAGATACTTCCTAGCTGTATGACCCTGGGCAAGTCATTTAGCCCCAATTTCCTAACCCTTACCACTCTTTTGCTTTGGAACCAATACACAATATTGATTCTATGATAGAAGGCAATAGTTTAAAAAAAATAAAAAAGAGAAAAAATGTAAAATATCTCATCATAAAACAACTGACCTAAAAAGTGGATTGAAGTGTAACAATTTCAAAAATTATCAGACTACCTGAAAGCTATGATCAAAGAAAAGGCCTAAATATTATGTTTCAAGATACTATCAAGGAAAATCATCCTGGTAGCCTAGAAGTTGAGGGTAAAGCAGAAATTAAAAGAATACACCAATTACCAGCTAAAAAGAGATTCCCAAATGAAAACTCCCAGAATTGTTAAGGGCAAATTCTAGAAATTTGAGGTTAAAAAACTCTGGAACCATAGTCAGTACCTAATGAGATTTAGCAGTAACTACAATAAACAAGCTTGGAATATGATATTCCAGAATTCAAAAGAGTTGAGGTTACAACCAAAAAAAAAAAATAACCCCTTACCTTTCAAAACTTGAGTATAATCCTATAAGGGTGAAAATGGATATTTCACAAAATAGAGGTCTTTCAAAGAAACCTGATGAAAAGATTAGGGCTCTTTAGAAAATTTGACTTTCAAATACAAGACTCAAGAGCAGCATAAAACATAAATATGAATTAAATCATATGGAACACTATAATGTTAAACTATTAGCTTTCTATATAGGAAGATGAAATATAATTTCTAAGAATTTTATCATTGCTAAGGTCGTTGGAAGAAGTCTACAAAAAGGAGGATATGGGATTCAGCTAACTATGTAGGAATGTTTTTTTTTAATTGAGAGGTAAGCAAAAGGGATTTGTAGGGAGAAAGAAAAAGAGAGAGGAAGAATGAAGAAAATTATCTAATTTAAAAGAGGAATGGATATAAGGAAGATATTTTACAACAGAGTGGGAAATGGGGCAGAGCTGGCAACTTGAATCTCTTTCACATTTATTTTGGTTCAAAGAAGGAATATGTGTGTTTATATGTGTGCATGTGTGTGTATATACATACTCTGTTGGTAATAGAAATCTATCTTACTCAATAGGGGAGATGGAGTAGAAGGTGCACAGAGAAAAGGAAGAGTGATAAAAGGGAGTCCAGATAAAAGAAAGCAATAATCAGAAGCAAAGCTCACTTTTGAGGGGGACAGATAAAAAGAGAAGGAGAAGGATGAATAGAAGAAAATAGGATGAAGGAAATAATACTGAGATGAAATTGTCCATAAAATGGAAGCAGATAGAATGGTTTAAAAACCTGAATTCAACAATGTGTTATATACAAGAAAATATAATTACAACAGGGAAATACATATAGAGTTAAAATATGGTTCCTGAGCAGAATCTAGTGTGCTTCAATCCAAAGTTAAAAAAGCAGGAGTAGCACTCATGATCTCAGACAAACTAAGTAAAACAAAAATAAAAAATAACTTACTAAATAGGTCTCATCAGAAACTTGCTAAAAGGAACCATAGAAAATAAAATTATATCAATACTATATGTGCATTAAATGGCATAACATTCAGATTCCTGAAGGAAAAATTAAATGAAATGCAGGAGAAAATACTGGGAATACTATACTAGTGGGCAACTTCAACTTTCCTCTCAGTACTAGATAACTTTAACTGAAAAATAAATAAAAAGAAGTCAAAGAAATTAATAAATTCTTAAGTTAAATATGATAGACCCATTTTGGCAAACCCATAGCTGCTCCATTCCCCCTCTCCACACTGCCTGAGGACATTTTTTCACATGCTCTGCCCCTCTGCACAGAAGTACAGTGTGAGCATTTTCTCCCTCCCCTGTCTGGAATAATGTGAGGTGGGGGTCCCACAAGTAGCTTCAGGGTGCAGTTTAGGTATGTTGTCTCTAAAAGTTTTGCCATCACTATGATAGATTTTTTGAGAAAACTGAATGGGAATAAAAAGGAATGTACCTTTTTTTTCAGAGGTATATGGCATCTTCAAAAAAAAATTGTCAATGTAAAAGGGCATGGAAACATTGCAAACAAATGTAGAATAGAATAGTAGAAATATGAAATGCATACTTTTCAAATCATAATACAAAAATATATTTTATAAAAATCATGGAAGCATAGATTAAAATTTTAATGGAAACTAAATAATTTAACCCTAAAGAATAAATGGTCAAAGAACAAGTCACAGAACCAAAGTAATCATTTAATGAAATGGAATCACAACAATGAGATAACATGAAAATTTATGGCATGTCACCAAAGTAGTACTATGGGAAAATATCATATCTCTAAATGTGTAAAACAACAAAAGAGAGGAAGAGCAGATCAATGAATTGAGTGTGCAATAAAAAACCAGAAAAAGAATAAATTCAAAAACTGCAATTAAATACCAAAATAAAATCCTGGAAATCAAAGGAAGATTAATAAAATAACAATTAACTCTAGGAACTGCTTTTATGAAAAAATTGATAAAATTAAATTACTAATATCAAAATGAAGAGTGAATGCACCAATAATAAAGATAAAATTGAAGCCTTTATTGGAGGTTATTCTTGCTCAAATACATGTCATAGAAACTGACAATCTAAGTGAAATGGGTGAATATTTACAAAAATATAAACTATTAGGATTAAGAGCAGAGGAAATAGAATATTTAAATAACTCTATTTTACGAGAATAAATTGAATATGCCACAAGTGAGCACCCTAAAAAAATCTCAAGGATCAGATGGATTAACAAATGAATTCTACCAAATATTTAAGGAATGATTAATCCTAGTTCTATATAAATATGAAAAACTACATAAAAAGGTCTTGCTAAATTCCTTTTGTGATATAGATATGGCTTTAATTCCCAAACCAGGGAGAAATAAAGAAAACTTTCTCTCAAAAGATCAACTTCCTAATGAATGTCAGTGTAGAAATTTTAAATAAAATACTAAAGAAGAGATTATAGCAATATATCAAGAAGACTGAACATTTTTACCAAGTGAAATTTATGCCAGAAATAAAAGGCTGGCTCAATAAATTATCGGTATGACTGACCATATCAATAACAAAACAACAAAATTCATATGACCATATCAATAGGTGCAGAAAAAGCCTTTGACAAAATACAATACCCTTTCCTATTAAAAATGCTAGAAGGTATAGACATAGAACCTTTATTAAAATGTGAAACAGTATCTATCTAAAACCAAAAAGAAGAATCACCTGTAATAAGGATAACAAGCAGCCTTCCCTATAATATCAGTGATGAAGCATTATGATTAATAAATATTGTATTATAAATGCTAATTAACACAATAGGACAAGAAAAACAATTTGAAGGAATAAAAACAGATGAGGAAATAATCCTTTTGATCCCTACAGATAATATGATGTTATACACAAAGAATTCTATGGAATCAACTAAAAAACTAGTTGAAACAATTAACCTCTTAAACCAAGTTTCAGGATATAAAATATACCCATGTTAATCATCAGCATTTCTATATATTGACAACAAAACCCAGCAAGAAGAGATACAAAGAAAAACTCCTTTTAAAATAACTATAGGTCATACAAAATTATTGGGAGTCTACAATGTGAATTAAATATCTGGGGGATCTCCAATCTAGTCCAATCCCTGAAGACTCATCACAATAAGTAACCTTAGGAGTCACATTTCCAGCATGGCAGGTGAGATTCTTGACTATTGGAAGTCACAGAAGTCAGGGGATGTGACCTTTGAAGACTGAGGTGAATTCTTTGGCCAACAGAAGGTTGTTGGGGGAAGATTGACTAAGTTTGAAAAGTCAGCACATGAAGCTCTCTCATTCTCTCTCTCTCCCATTCCTTTGGGCTTATGAAAGGAGCTGTCTCTCAGCTGTCCCAGCTTATCTATGTAAACCATCTCTGGCAAGCAGCATCTTATGACCACACCCAGCTGGGAATCAGGGAACTCAGTCTCTTGGGCTCTGGTCCCTTCCTGAACTCATTTCTTGGCTGGCCTTAATTTGTCTGGCCCTAAGATGTGGGTAGCTGGACCTCATGACCCCTGCTTATGAAATGGATCAGGGCCCATGGAGAATCTAGGACCTAATGGAGCAGAAGTAACTCAGCTGGGGACTTCCTTTAAGTTAGATAGGCTGGAAACCTTATTTCTCTCTTTATTTCTCTTTACTAATAAATGCTTATAATTTAATATAAAGTCTCCAACAAAAAGTTTTGTTCATAACACTACCTACCAAGAATAACCCAGTGATTATATGAACACAATTATAAAACAATTTTTCACATACATACAGACAGATGTAAATAATTGGAGAAGTATTCATTGCACATGAGCAGACTGTGGAGATCTAATGAAAATGACATATCAGCCCAAGATAATTACTTATTGAATGCCACACCAATCAAACTACTAAAGAATTACTTCAAGCTAGAAAACAATATAAAAAAATTCTTCTGGAAGGACAAAAGTTTAAAAAATTTTCAAGGGAATCAATAAAAAATGTGAAAGAAGATGGTCTAACAATTCAAATTTCAAATTAATTTTACCAAATGGTAATTATACAGTCTAAGAAAGAGTGATAGATCAGTGAAAGTACACATAGTAAATAACCATAATAATCTAGTGTTTTGTTAACCTAGATATCCAAGCTTTTAGAATAAAAATTAAGCAATTGACAAAAATTTCTTGGAAAACTAGAAAGAAATTTGTCATTAATAAGACATAGACTAGTATCTCAAACAACATGCCAAGAAAAGGTCAAAATGAGTACATGATTTCGACATAAAAGTTGATATCACAAGTAAATTAGTGAAGAATAGAAAAATGTAGTACCTATCAGTTCTAGATATGAGAAGAGTTTCTGACTCAACAAGATATAAAAAGAATCATGGGAAGTAAAATAAATAATTTTGATTATGTGAAATTAAAAAACTTTTTTTATAAACAAAACTAATACAGACAAAATTAGAAGGAAAACAAGTTACTGGGGGGGAATGTATAGCAATTTTTTTTCTGATAAAGACCTCATTTCTCAAATATATAGGGAATTTAGCCAAATTTATAAAAAATAAGTTCCATTCCCCAGTTAATAAATGATTAAAGGCTACGAATAGGTCATTTTCCAAGGAAGTTAAGCTATTAAGAGTCACATGAAAAAATGTTCTAAGTCACTAATGATTAGAGAAATGCAAATTAAAACAACACCAATATATCACATTACATCTACAAATTGGCTAATATAACAGGAAAAGGAAAATAACAAATATTGGAGAGTATGCAGAAAAATCAGTACACTAATGCACTGTTGGTAGAGTTGTGAGTTTGTCTAGCCTTTTTGAGGAATAATTTGGAACTTTGTCCAAAAGACTTTAAAAATGTATATATCCTTTGGCCTAAAAATATCACTACTAGATCTGAATCCCAAATACATCAAAGAAAAGGGAAAAAGACCTACCTATGCAAAATATTTATAGTAGCTCTTTTTGTGGTGGTAAGGAATTGGAAATTGAAAGGATGCCCATCAATTTAGGAATTGTTGAACAATATCTGGTATATGATTGTGTTGAAATACTATTATGTTGTAAGAAAATAATACTATTTTTTTTTACTTTTTAACTTTTTTTATTATGGCTAATATGGAAATACTGTATTTGACTACATATTTGGCATTAAATTGCTTGCCTTCTCAAAGGGGGGGGTTGAAAGGAAGGAGAAAATTTGGAACTCAAAAAGTTAATGTTAAACTTTTTTATATGTGATCAGGAAATATTTAATGAAATAAAAAAAGAAAAAATTAGTTAACTAGTTTATATATCAGATCTTGGCTAAATTTGTATGGGAATCCTTTCTAGATCATTTTAGTTTAGTTGCTTGTGCTCTCTCCCTAATCAGATTGCTTTTGTATGTGTTTATTTAAATATCATGTCCCCTGTTAATATAGAGTTTAGTGGATATTTAATGTTTACTTATTGGTTTGTATTGGAAATGATCAGATAATATGCAAGGAAGTATGCCTTTATTCATCCCCTTGCATTCATTTTTTTCCCTCCCTAATACATTATAGGGTTGAAGATTTCTTTCTAACTTCTTGCTTTAGGGCAAAAATTCCTTTTTTATTCCAGTGCAACACTCTTCACTGCAAGACTTCAAGCCCAGACTAAATGACCTCGTGTCTGAAAGCTCTAGTAAAGATCTTATTTAAGTAAGGGGAGGGGTAGCAGTCCTTTCTATCTCTGAGATTCATTGGTTCTAATCTAAGTTCTAAGATGTTATGGAATTATGATAGTTCCTACATAAGTGCTTCATTGAGAGGAATCTTGTAAAGCTTTGTTTAGAATTTTTAGGGTCCTTTGAGTTCCAGAGTTACATAGCAATACCATAAACTCTTTGGAAGGGCCTAGTGGATGGAAAACAATACTTGATGAGAAAGAGCAAGGGCAGAAAAGGGAAGCCAGGGAGTGAGGGAAAGGGGGAAGAGGAGAGAGAAGAGGGGAAGAAAGAGATGAGTGGATGAAAAGAGAAAAGAAAAGACAGAGGAAGAGAAAGAAGAATGGGAAAGAAAGGGAGGGGGAAAGAGGAGCAGAAGGAAAGGAGAGAAAAGACACGAGACAGTGAAAATAAATGGGTCTCCTTCCCAGTTAAAAAAAAAAACAACAGAAAAGGAGCAATAAAAGTACTAATCATGTGGCAGAGTCCAAACACAAACAGAATATCTTTAACCAAGTAGTCATTAGGGAAATGAAGGATATATAAATTGAAGAGAGTAGAAAGAAAAACTGGAGAGCAGAGTGGAAAATAAAAAGAAGGGAAGATGCTCATACTCTTACAATCAGTGTTTCTTTCTATCTGCAATATAAAATGAGAATTTAAAAGCTCGAGCCTTTGGGGGTTAGATGTGAAACAGAATCCTGCTCTGATATAACATAGTCAGGGCTATGTTAGTGCAGGCAGTCCCTTAGGTCCTGTGTCTGCATTCAGGATAGGCACCACCAGTTGGATTGTGGTGATTGTTTAGATATCTGCTTTCTTATAACCCCAACCACACATCACTGGTCTACTGACCCATTGACTTGGTCCTAAAAAGCTGTCTAATAAAATGATGCCCATAACATTAAGCTCTGCTTTATCAAATGACACAATAATAAACCTATGAGAACAAAGATCAAAATAATAGAAGAAGCAATGATGACTTACTGGCATCTGAATCTGCTATCTCTAATCTATCTGTCAGCAAAAATATTTGAATAATTCTTTTTGTCAGTCCAACTGGTCTTTAGAAGGGCTATGCCCAGCTCTAGCTCTTTTGCAATTATATTTTAGAAAGCAAGTGTTATTTAATTTGTTGTTTCTTCCCTGTCAGTCTAAGAGTCCCTTAACAGTCATTTAGGACAGCCTTCTCTCCTTTTCCTAGAACTTTCTTCTGTGATTCAGTCTTCTCAGGACTGTTGGCACTGCTGTCCACTCCTTCCCTCAATGGTGCCATATTCTCTTTCTTCTTTCCTGGTGCATTGTGCTAATTAGTTTAGTTAGGATCCCATCTCACGGAGGAGTGGTTCAGACAACTGCTTGTTAGTTTGGCCTTTCTCCATTCATTTAAAAGGACAGAACTTTTTTCTTTAGAAATCTTTTATTTTTAATCATTCTAATGAACACAATTTCTACAAATTTTTAAATAAGATTCATTAAGACCTAAGAAAAGATTCATTAGAAATGCCATGGCATTTAAGGACTAGAATGGGTTACCTAGGGAGATTGTAGAATCATTTCATGATTCTAATGATTTTTTAAAACATCTGCTGTCTTGGTATTGATTCAGAATCAATTCAGAATGGGGGTTAAGTGACTTACCCAGTCAGACAGCTAGGAAGTGTAAGGTCAGATTTGAACCCAAGCCTTCCCAATTTCAGACTTGGCACTCTATGACTGAGGCACATAGTTGACCCTCTAGTGATATTTTATTATTTTATGGTGCCTTTTTCTCCATCTGCCTCCTCTGTGACTTTTCTGCCTCCCCCTTCCCCATAGACAACTTTCACCTCTTTTTCAATAGTCTCATCCTAGTTTATAGTTGTTCTTTCCTGTTTCTTCTGTTTGATTCCTCACATTCCATCTCTTTTATTCTCTTCAAAGAATCTTTTTTTTTCTTTTGTTTTGGTTTCCATTTCTACAAACTTGGGGTTCTAGGAAGGTTCAACATTGTCCTTTTCAACTGCCTAGTATCTAAGAGACTTAGTACAGGTCATGAAACACAGATAGAATACAATCCTATACTTACAGGTAGACATCACAGAGTTAGAGATAGACAAGTTCAATGTGCAAATGATGTTTTTGCAGGCTATGAAAGGTTACTACTTAATAAGGATTACTTGCAACAAACCTGAAGGACAAAAAGGGATGGGGAGGGGAAAATAAAACCAAGAAACTAACAAAAGAGAAAATAGTTTAATAAAATGCTTCTCCTAGAGAAATTCTAATTCCAATACACCTCCCCAAAAACATTGTGTTCTCTTTACAGGGATGAATTACCTGGAGTCAACTAGAACTCATTCCCTCTTGAGCTTAAGTGAAAAATTAAACTATTCTGAAGGAAAATTCATATATGATATGCTTTAGCTAAAGGTAATCCGACAGGAGTTCTGGATGGATCTCTTTTTTTGTTTTCTTTTGTTTTCTTTTGTCATACAATGGATCTCTGACACTGCAAAGGCAATCCTAATTTCCAATAATAGTACCAGTAGGCAAAGGGAAGAAGGAAGAAAAGAAGGAAGGAAGAATGAAAGGAAGGAAGGAAGGAAGGAAGGAAGCTAGGAAGGAAGGAAGGAAGGAAGGAAGGAAGGAAGGAAAAATCACATGAAGATTTCACAAAAGACAGTACATTTGGAGTTCACTGAATTAGCTCCTTAAAAACAACAACAAAAAAAGATTCCTTACATTTAGCACTGTGATAACTAACTCAAATAGAAAGGGGACCATTCAAACATAAGTCAGGTTCCCTTTAGGTAGCATATTGACTTAGAAAAACACAAATTAACATTATTTATTTTAATATGTATGTACATGCACGCATATTTGTTAAAGATTTCCCAATTACATTTTAAATTTTTTCAATTACATTTAGAAACAATATTTGACAATGTTATCTGACATTTTGGGATTCAGATTCTCTCCCTCTGTCTCCTGCCTCCAGGTGGTAAATAATCTGATAAAGGTTATACCAGTGCTGTCATGCAATATATATTTCCATATTCCTTATGCTTTGAAAGAAGATACATATTGCTCAGATAATTAAAAAAAAAACATGAAGAAAATAAGGTGAAAAATAGCATGCTTTAATCTCCAACCAGACTTCAACAGTTCCTTCTTTGGCTATGGATAACACCTTGAGATTGTCTTGGAACCTTGCTTTGCTGATAATAGTTTAGTACTTCACAGATGATCATCATACAATATTTCTATTACCTTATACAGTGTTCTCCTGGCTCTGCTTTTTCCATTTTGCATCAGTTTTTAAAGTTGTTGTTTTTTTCCTGAACTCATTCTATTCATCATTTCTTATCCCCAAATAAATTTTCATTTGCTTCAGGCTCTATTTCAAATACTTCTTTAATTTTTTGATATCTTTGATCATTTGCAAGGTGCTACTTTGCTGAGGCCATATGGACAGGCACTATATCCTCATTCCTGTCCTATATATGCCCACATATTTTTCCCAGGTTTAAACTGAGTTTCCCTTTCTCATTTTGACAGTTATTGGCTAATGTTCTTACATGGCTGCTCTGAAGAAATTTGCTACTTATAGAATATAAAATTACTGATAGGGTTAAGGGTGTGAAAACCAAGGGTTCTTCTTAGAAAGAGAAAGTAAAAGAAATACTTAATATGCAATATGAATTAGGCACAAGGAAGATGTTTTATTCCAAAATAGAAAAGGGAACACAAAGCAATAAAGTATAATAAGAATAATTAAAAGATTACCATGGTAAGTACAATCAGTTGAGCAGCTATTATGAAAGACTCGTTGTGACATTTGCAAATAATTCTGCCCCTTTCTGTGCTGTTAATTAGACAGTTTACATTTCACCTCCTCTGAGGATAGTCCCATCAACACTTTATGGTTTTCTTCCCAACATTGATTTCTTACCAAGTAATAGTAATTCTCTTTTAATTTGGGAGGGGTTGCTTCTTTTTTTTAATGATTGCCTTAATTTCCTCTTCATTAGAGGTGAGGTCTCCTTTTTCATCTTTCCTCGTATTTCCTACCTCCAACCTCTTAAACCTTCCAGTGTATTGATGTTCTCCCTCCTCCCACAATGAGCTTCTTTGTGACATATAAACTTATATTCCCTTCTGTTTCTTTTCCCATGTCTTTTAGTATTAACCTGCTTTTTAAGCTCTAGTTGTGTGTATACACACACACACACACACACACACACACACACATATATATATATATATGTATTTATGCATACATATATCTATATATTTATGTCTTGGTATTTCATCCTATACAATTTGTCACTGTTCCCTCTAAGTATAATTCTTCTAGCTGCCCAGGGGATAATAATAATTTTAAGAGCTACCAATTACCTCTTTTCTTATAGGGATACATATCATTTTAACTTATTGGGTCTCTTAAAAATAAAGATTTTTGTTTTTGTTTTTGTTTTGCTTTTTCCCTCTTTCTTAATTACCTTTTGATGGTTCTCTTGAGTTCTGTACTTGGGCATCAAATTTTCTGTTCAAGTCTGGTCTTTTCTTTACAAATGCTTGAAATTCTTCTATTTTGTTAAATGTCCTTACTTTCCTCTGATTAATATAGTCAATTTTGCTGGGTAGTTGATTCTTGGTTGTAGACCTAGTTCCCTTGCTTTCCAGAATATTATATTCCATGCCTTTCGGGACTTCAGTGTAGATGCAGCCAGATCCTGTGTTATCCTCACTATGGTTCCATGGTATCTGAATGACTTCTCCTTAGCAGCTTATAATATTTTTTCCTTGGTCTGATAGTTCTTGAATTTGACTATAACATTCCTGTGTGTTGTCAGTTGTAGATTAAGTATAGGAGGTTATCTGTGGATTCTTTCAATGTCCACTTTCCTTCTTGCTCTAGAATAATGGGGCAGTTTTCTTGGATAATTTCCTATAGTATGAGGTCCAGGCTTTTTCTTTTGCCATGGTCTTCTGGTAGACCAATGATTCTTAAGTTGTCTGTCCTAGAACGATTTTCTAAATCTTCTGTTTTGTGAATGAAATGCTTCATATGTTCCTCAATTTTTTCATTCTTTTCATTTTGTTTTATAGTGTCCTGCTGCCTTGTGAAGTTGCTAGCTTCTAGTTGTTATATTCTGGATTTTAAAGACTGGATTTCTTCCCTGGCTTTTTGGTCATCCTTCTCCTTCTGGTCTGATTTTCTTTGGAGGTCATCTTTCATCTTCTCTGCCTCATCTTTCATTTTCTTTGCCTCATCTTTCATCTTCTTTACCTCATTTTCAAGCTAATTAATTTTGGTTTTCAAGACAGTGTTTTCTGTTTCCAGATGACTCATCTTACTTTTTAAGTTCTTTTCCCAGTTGTCTTTAGCCTCTCTTAATTTTGTTTTGAATTGTATTTTGAGTTCTTCCAAAGCCTGTATTCAAATCACCGGGGGCTTTTTTTTTTGTTTGGTGTTTCTGTAAATTTTAGATTTTCTCCATTTTGCTTAGTCTAGCACCCACGAATATATACACCCAAACTTAAGGATTAAGTGTTGGGGAGGAAGGCCTATGCCTGGCATGTGCTAGGAAGTGACAAATCAGAAACAACTGAATGACATCTGGGCTGTCCTAAGCCAAGCTTAAGCCATCATTGGCACATGTGAGACACAGGAAGTGATGTAAAGAACTGCCTTTATATTTCATGTCACTTCCTGTGGGGAGCAAGCTTTGGTGGAGTGGACTCTGGAACTCAAGCCTGGAGGAACTCCTCAGACTGCTTCCTTGAAATGGTCACATGGAGAGTGATAAGACTGATTCCTCTTTCCCTTGGCTTTCTGGAGAAGCACCCTCGGCCAAGACCTCAGAACTCCTTCCTGGCTCAGCCCAGGTTAGAGCAGTTTAAATTATTTTTCCTCTCTCTCTCTCTCTCTCTCTCTCTCTCTCTCTCTCTCTCTCTCTCTCTCTCTCTCTCTCTCTCTCTCTCTCTCTCTCTCTCTCTCTTAATTTCTTCCTTCTATTGTAAATAAACCACCATAAAAGTCCATTTTGACTTGAGTGTTCCATTGGGATTTAGAAATTAAATCCCTGGTGATTTAATTTATATTCAGGCTCAACCCTAATTTTACCCATAACAGTCCCTCATCCTTCTCTATTCCTTTTGCTCTTTGTTCATTGCCTGTATAGAAGCTGTCAATTGTACCTTCTTTTTTTCTGTTGTTTGCTCATGTTTACCCCTTCTTTACTTCATGCAGTTGCCTGCCCTTTTGCTCCCCTCATTTTTTTTTGTGGTTTTGGGATTTTCTGTCAGTCTTCACCCTTGGAGCATTGTCAGCAAATCTCTCAATGCAGTCTGTGGGGGGAGGGGAGTTAGAGCTTCAGCTTCCCTGCCCTCTGAAGGCTTTGATTGGATTAAGTCTAGCTAATGTCTTGTGGCTAATACCTTAGAAAGGGAGGGGACAATATGGATTGTCTCTGCTGCTGCAACTAGGCTGCCTGCTCTGTGCTTTGTGCTTCTTCTATAACTGCTTTCCCAATGCCTGTGTTTGCAGCTCTGAGTCTGGCACAGTTTTGCCCACAAGGTACTCTCTCCAGACCAGCACCCTTGCCCTCCCAGAGGTTCCAGCTGCTGCTAGAGGCTTAGTGCTATAGGTGGGCAAAGCCTGTTGTGAGGTAACAAACATATACTACTATATAAAAGGGACATATTATTGGATTTATTAAACAAGGGAAGGTGAAAAGGGGATTTGGGATAATCCTAAACTAATGTCAACTACCTAACCCCCCCCACATATAAATATCTTTCACAGAGATTTCTTCATAGACTTTGAGCTACACTGATCCTACCTGTCTAGAGATCCCAGACACTAATATAAATAAACCTTACACTAACCTCCAAAACACCCTTTTGATTGTAATAGAGGTAGTGGGTTTTGGAAGTTAGACAGGACAGAACCCAGGAGAGGAGAGGTGCTGCATCCAGATGGACCACAGATCTAATCTTACGGACAGATGGTTCAGGATCACACCAGGAAGCTCTGTAGATACCAACCAGCCAACAGGGAAGCAGGTAAGATGGTAAAGATAAGGTAGAGACAGCCCAAGTCAAGGCCAAAAGTCAGTCTCTCCAGGTCAAAACCAGAGAAAGACATAGCTCAAAAGCCAAATAAGCTGTCCCACACTTTTCTCCACCATTCTAGAATCTTCTCTCTGCATCCAATACATAGTATTGATTCCAAGATGGAAAGTAAGGATTTAAAAAAAAGAATGTCCTTGTATTGATGGCAGTACAAAACAAACACAAGTTGGTTACAGTGATAGGGAGTAAACTGGAGAATCAGAAAAAGTTTCATGTGAGAGGTGATTCAGTTTTAAAGGAAACAAAGAGTTCTGGGGTCTCCACAAGAGCTAAAGTGCCTTACATATGTGAAGGAAAGACTGCAAAAACCTGGAGAGAGGAGATGAAATAATATGAGGGACAGGTCAAAGTGATCAGCTTAACTGGACCATAGAGTGGTGAAAAAGAGTAAATATCTTTGAATACAAAACAAAACATAAGAAAAATATATTTAGATATACTCTTGTGACAGGGTGCCTTCTTTCAAAGATGTAGCCCTTCTATAGGATAGGTGTGTACTCTAGATGGAATGCAAAATTGTTCTCCTGTGTTGGAAAATTGTATAACCTGTGTCTTTTTGTCCTTATGAGATTTTGTGCTTTTTTCTTTAAAATGAATCATTTGTGCCAAATATGTACCATGAATATTTTTGGCATTAAAATATGTATAAAGTGAATGAACAATGTAAAATTTGATCTAACTTGCTTTGCATTGTGGTTACTGTTCTGTATGGTACCATAAAACTTTATGTACAAAAAAAATAATTTTCTCTATTTCAGTGAATCAGGGGTCAGAGTCCAAATCCATATTTAATATATTCATTAAAATATTCTGTTTATGTATATTAATTTTATGTTATTGTAAACACTCTTTTGTTCTATTTTCTTAGGCCCAACAAAGGTCTTATGTTGTGTTAAATGTCCTGATTTAGTTTCAGAATATCTGATCTTGGCCAATTTGTTTCACTCTTATGACCAGTTTTCTTTAATGTAAAATTAGGAGCAAAAATTAACAAGTTATTTTTAAAGGTCACATCCAGTTGGAAATCCATAGATAATGACTGACCACATTTGGCTATACATTAGGCTCTGCTAAATTTAGAGCACCTCATATCATATATTTCCATATTCTTTCTCATATTAGAGGTGAATGAAATTAAAGTGTGACATGAATGGTAGTGAAAGGTAGTGAGCATAAGTGATGGGGCTTGACCCCATATTCTCTAACTCCAGAGCCAGAGTTCATTTCACTATATCATGTATTATCATGAGAGCTCTAGAGGATACAAACATTACTAAAGTAAGGACCTTGGCTCTAAGAACTGACCATTTGTTAGGCAGGAGATATACAAATCAGAAAATTGAAAACCATATATGGAGTACTATATAGAACAATGTAGAGTCTAAGAAGGATAAAAGTTTAGAGAAAGCAAAAGTAAATGTAACTTTGAATAATTTTGGTGAAAGGTTGTAGAAAGACATTGGCTGGATAAAGAAGGATGAGTAGGGTTGACTGAGGAAAGGGGAGGACATTACAGCATTTGTGAGAGAAAGTAAGAAATCTTTCCAAAATAGAGAATATGGAGAATAAATTTAGAAAATACTTCTACTACTAATAACAAGATTGATAAAGTACTTGAATGTTTGCTAAGTGCTTTACAGATATTATCTTACTTTATCCTCACAACAGCCCTGGAAGACAGGTGCTATCATTATAGCATTTTATAAAAGTGGAAAAGGAGGCACATAATGGTCAAGTGCCTTGCCCAGGGAAACAAAGCCAGCAAATATATGAGGCCAAATCTGAATTCAGGTCTTCTTATCTTAGGCTCAGCACTTTATACTTTATAACAAATAGCTTTTAATTGTGGAATAAAGTTTAGATCTGATATAGTAACTAAGGAACTTGTAATAGTTTTGTTTGGTTTTGTTTTTTTTTTTTTCAGAAAAGTGATGCTTTAGTAAGAAACTTTAGTTTTAGTTAGAAGCAGTGTTTTAGTAAGTTAAACTAACCACAAATATGCAAGATATGTTGGAAAAGAGAGACTAGGGAAAAGGAAATGAGATGTGTGTATGGTTGGTATATGAGGTGATGAATATCTTGATTAGAACGATGGCAATGAGATTGGTGATTATCACAAAATACCAAGGTTACAAACTATGTGTCATCCCCATCTTCTTTTTATGACTAATTCTTCTCCCAATATTTTGCCATGGTATGTTGAATTCACTTTTGTAATATGTCTTATACATACACTCTTTTTATCCTTTTCTTTTTCTTGTTTACACCTGTTTTTTCTTTGATGTAATCAATTAATTTAATGCAAAGTCCAGATAACCTTCACTCATACATAAATGAGGGAACTGAATCCAGGAAATGAAGGCTTTCTTTTTATCCCCCAAAGGACACATAGTAGCACTCAAGCCTAGAGTTTTGTTCTTTTGGTTCTTATTCAGTACTCTGCAGAGTATGCTATTAGGTTAGGCCACACAGCAAATATCTTTCCTGAGCCAGGAAAGATGCATAGTTAGATGTTGATGATGTTGGTAATGCTAATGACATGATGATTTCGATGATGATGTTATTGTTGATGATGATATTGTTATTGATGATGTTGATGTTGCTGTTGATGATAATGTTGAGGTTGATGACACTGATAATGTTGTTCATGATGTGGTTGATGACATTGATGATATTGGTGATGTTAATAATGTTGATGTTGATGATGATGCTTGAATTTGGAGTTAGAGGTTTTCTTTCCATTTGAACCTTTCTGACCCTTTCAACTGTAATAATTGAAATTTTCTTGGAGAGTGTCTTCAATCTCTCTCACCCTTCCATTGTATTGGTCTTCTCACTCCCTCCTCCCATTCACTTCTTTATGCAATATAAAATGACCCCAATTTATTTATTTTTCCATTTATCTTAGAATTATCCTCTTTTTTACCTCTAGTTTATATATGTATACACATATATGTATACATATATTTTTGACATTCATCCTATTCAGTTTGACACTGTTCCCTCTAAGCATACTTCTTCTAGCTAACCTGATGATAATACCAATTTTTTTCCATTTGAATTAATTTAATTAGTCACTTTAGAATATTATTCCTTATTTACAATAATCATATTATTTCCCTACCTCCCCTCCACCCACTCTTCCCACAACCAAGGCAAAATTTCGTTGGGTATTACTTGTGTCCTTGACCAGAACCCATTTCCATATTCTTGTTTACACTAGGATGTTCATTTAGAATCTACAACCCCACCCATATCCCTTCAACCCATGTATTCAAGCAATTGTTTTGTTTTGTTTTTTTCGGTGTTTTTCCTCCCACTGTGTTACTGCTTGATGTGGATAGTGGTTTTCCTTGGAGGTTCCCCCAAGTTGTTCAGGGTCATTGCATTGACACTAATGGAGAAGTTCATTACATTCGATTGTACCACAGTTTATCAGTCTCTGAGTACAGTGTTTTCCTGGTTCTGCTCCACTCACTCTGCAACAATTCCTGGAGGTTGTTCCAGTCCCAATGGAATTCTTCCACTTTATTATTCCTTTGAGCACAATAGCACTCCATCATCAATATATACCACAATTTTCCAGCCATTCCCCAATTGGAGGGCATCCTCTCATTTTCCAATTTTTTGCCACAACAAAGAGCACAGCTATGAATATTTTTACCTGTCTTTTTCCTTATTATCTCTTTGGGGTACAAACCCAGAAATGTTGTGGCTGGATCAAAGGGCAGACAGTCTTTTAGCGCCATTTTGGCATAGTTACAAATTGCCCTCCAGAATGGTTGGATCAATTCACAACTCTACCAACAATGAATTAATATCCCAACTTTGCCACATCCCCTGCAGCATTAATTACTTTCCTTTGCTGTCATGTTACCCAATCTGCTAGGTTTGAAATGATACCTCAGAGTTGTTTTGGTTTGCATTTCTCTGATTATAAAAGATTTAGAACACTTTTTCATGTGATTATTAATAGTTTTGATTTCTTTAACTGAAAATTGCCTATTCATGTCCTTTGCCAATTTTTCAATTGGAGAATGACTTTATTTTTTTGTACAACTGGTTTAGCTCTTTATAAATTTGAGTAACTAGATCCTTGTGAGAGGGTTTTGTAATGAAGATTATTTCCTAATTTGTTGCTTCCCTTCTAATTTTGGATGCATTGGTTTTGTTTGTACAAAAACTTTTTAATTTGATGTAATCAAAATTATTGATTTTGCATTTTGTGATTTTTTCCTAGCTCTTGCTTGGTTTTAAAATCTTTCCTTACCCAAAGATCTGTGTTTGCCTAATTTGCTTATAGTTTCCTTCTTTATATTCAGGTCATTCACCCATTCTGAGTTTATCTTGGTGTAGGGTGTGAGATGCTGATCTAAACCTAATCTCTCCCATACCGTCTTCCAATTTTCCCAGCAGTTTTTATCCAATACTAGGTTTTGGTCCCAAAAAACTGGGACTTGGGGGCTTATCATAGACTGTCTTGCTGAAGTCATTTACTACAAGTCTATTCCACTGATCCTCCATTCTGTCTCTTAGCCAGTACCACATTGTTTTGATGACCCTGCTTTATAGTACAGTTTGAAATCTGGTATTGCAAGTCCTTCTTGCCTTGCATTTTTTTTTTCATGATGTCCCTGGATATCCTTGATCTTTTGTTCTTCCAAATAAATTTTATTATGTTTTTTTTTTCTAATTCAGCAAAAAAAAAAGTTTTTTGGTAGTTCAATGGGTATGGCACTAAATAAGTAAATAATTTTGGGGAGGATTGTAATTTTTATTATGTTAGCTCATCCCACCCATGAACAATCAATATTTTTCCAATTGTTTAGATCTACTTTTAATTGTGTGGAGAGTGTTTTGTAGTTGTGTTCATAGAGTTCTTTTGTTTGTCTCAGCAGATAGATTCCTAAGTATTTCATATTGTCTAGGGTGATTTTAAATGGAATTTCTCTTTCTAATTCTTGCTGCTGAAATGGGTTGGAGATATATAGAAATGCTGATGACACATGAAGGTTTATTTTGTATGCAACTTTGCTAAAATTGTTGATTGTTTTGACTAGCTTTTTGTTTGATTCTCTTGGATTCTTTAAGTAAACCATCATATCATCCACAAAGAGTGATAGCTTGGCCTCCTCATTGCCAATTGTAATACCTTCAATTTCTTTTTCTTCTCTAATTGCTACTGCTAGTGTCTCTAGTACAATGTTAAATAATAGAGGTGATAATGGACATCCTTG
Organism: Monodelphis domestica; assembly: GCF_027887165.1. Lineage (NCBI taxonomy): Eukaryota > Metazoa > Chordata > Mammalia > Didelphimorphia > Didelphidae > Monodelphis > Monodelphis domestica. Next base: position 62,541,211 of record NC_077234.1, read on the forward strand.
TTTCACTCCTGATCTCATTGGGAAGGCTTCTAGTTTAACCCCATTGCAGATGATGTTTGCTGATGGTTTTAGATATATGCTGTTTATTATTTTTAGGAAAGGCCCTTCTATTCCTATATTTTCTCGTGTTTTCACTACGAATGGGTGTTGCATTTTTATCAAAGACTTTTTCTGCATCTATTGAGATAAATATGTGACTTTTTGTCAGTTTGCTTGTTAATATGGTCAATTATGTGGATGGTTTTCCTAATATTGTACCATCCATGCATTCCTGGTATGAATCCTACCTGGTCATAGTGAATAACCCTTGTGATGACATGCTGGAGTCTTTTTGCTAGAATCCTATTTAAGATTGTGGCATCTACATTCATTAAGGAGATTGGTCTATAGTTTTCTTTCTCTGCTTTTGACCTGCCTGACTTTGGAATCAGTACCATCTTTGTGTCATAAAATAAATTTGGCAGAACTTCTTCTTTGCTTATTCTGACAAATTGTTTAATATTGGGATTAGTTGTTCTTTGAATGTTTGATATAATTCGTTTGTGAATCCATCTGGATTTGGGGATTTTTTCCTTAGGGATTTGTTTGATGGCTTGTCCAATTTCTTTTTCTGATATGGGGTTGTTTAGGTAATCTATTTTTTCCTCTTTTAGTCTAGGCAATTTATATTTTTGTAAGTATTCATCCATATCACCTAGAGTGCCATATATGTTGCCATATAATTGGGCATAGTTGTTTTTAATTATTGCCTTAATTCAGTCTTCATTAGAAGTGAGGTCTTCCTTTTCATCTTGGATACTGTCAATTTGGTTTTTTCTTTCCTTTTTTTAATTAGACTGACTAGTACTTTGTCTATTTTTTCAAAGTACCAGCATCTAGTCTTATTGATTAAATCAATAGTTCTTTGACTTTCAATTTTATTAATTTCACCTTTGATTTTAAGATATCTAATTTAGTCTTCATCTTAGGATTTTTAATTTGTTTGCTTTCTAGTTTTTTTAATTTGCATACCCAATTCACTGACCTCTGCACTTATTAATTTGTTAATATATGAACTCAAGGATTTAAATTTCCCCTTGAGTACTGCTTTGGCTGCATCCCATAGGTTTTGAAAGGATGTCTTATCCTTGTCATTTTCTTCAATGAAGTAATTTTTAAAAAATTTTTAAACATTATTTTATTTGGTCATTTTCAAACATTATTCCTTGGAAACAAAGATCATTTTCTTTTCCATCTCCCCTCCCACTATTCCTACCATAGCCGACACATGATTCAACTGGGTATCACACCTGTCCTTGATTCGAAACCATTTCCATGTTGTTGGTATTTGCATTAGGGTGTTCATTTAGAATCTCTCCTCAATTATGTCTCCTCCAACCCTGTAGTCAGGCAGTTGCTTATATTCAGTGTTTTTACTCCCACAATTTGTCCTCTGCTTGTGGATAGTGTTTTTTCTCCTAGATCCCTGCAGAATGCTCAGGGACATTGTATTGACACTAATGGAGAAGTCCATTACCTCCATTGTACCACAGTGTTTCAGTCTCTGAGTACAATGTTTTCCTGGTTCTGCTCCTTTTGCTCTGCATAATTTCCTGGAGGTTGTTCCAGTCTCCATGGAATTCCTCCACTTTATTATTCCTTTTAGCACAATAGTAGTCCATCACCAACATATACCAAAATTTGTTCAGCCATTCCCCAATTGAAGGGCATCCCATCTTTTTCCAATTTTTGGCTACCACAAAGAGTGCAGCTATGAATATTCTTACACATGTCTTTTTCCTTATTGTCTCTTTGGGGTAAAACCCAGCAGTGCTACGGCTGGATCAAAGGGCAGACAGTCTTTTATCGCACCTTGAGCATAGTTCCAAATTGCTCCCCAGAATAGTTGGATCAATTCACAACTCCACCAGCAATGAATTAATATCCCAACTTTGTCACATCAAAACAATGGAGAGTGTTTTGTAATTGTGTTCATATAGTTCCTGTGTTTGTCTTGTGAGATAGATTCCTAAGTATTTTGTTTTCTCTAAGGTGATTTTGAATGAGATTTCTCTTTCTAATTCTTGCTGCTGCGCTGTGTTGGAAAAATATAGAAATACTGATGACTTATGCGGGTTTATTTTATATCCTACAACTTTGCTAAAGTTGTTGATTATTTTTACTAGCCTTTTGGTTGATTCTCTAGGATTCTTTAAGTAGACCATCATATCATCTGCAAAGAGAGATAACTTGGTCTCCTCCTTGCCTATTTTAATGCCTTCAATTTCTTTTCCCATATCTTTTAGTATTAACCTCTTTTTTTAGCTCTAGTTGTATATGTTTAGAAGTAGTAGTCTCTCGGTAACCGAGGATGATGATTGTCTTTGTGCACTTTCATCTGTGATGTAGATGAGCGTGCACAAAGACATTTGTGCATGAAGGAGATTTAAGTGGAAAAGTTGATGCACAGAGACAGTCCCACTCTCTCGGGATTGGAAGCTTGGGTCCAGTGGCATGAAAACTTGTTACACCTGGAGACTTCCTCAGCTGCATTGGATGGCTGTGTTGTCCTTTGTGCTCCAACACGCCCTAAGCACTCCACAGTGCTTTGTTGCATTGTCCTCTCAGCCGTTGAACCTTCTTATTGGTTTCTTCCATCTGTATATGTATTGATGCATGCATATATCTATATACCTATTTCTGTCTTGTCTTTTCATCTCATACAGTTTGTCACTTTCCCTCTAATTGTAATTCTTCTAGATGCCCAGATGATAACAATTTTTGTTACCAATGACCTTTTTTCTTATAGGGGTACATAAGATGTTAACTTATTGAGTATCTTAAAAAGGGGGGGAAGGTTGTTTGTTTTGTTTTGTTCTTCTTTTTTCCCTTTTTTAAATTACCTTTTGATGATTCTCTTGAGTTCTGTGCTTGGGCATCAAATTTTCTGTTCAGGTCTGGTTCTTTTCTTTACAAATTCTTGGAATTCTTCTATTTTGTTGAATGACCATACTTTCCCCTGTAAGAATATGGTCAGTTTTGCTGGGTAGTTGATTCTTAGTTGTACACCTAGTTCCCTTGCTTTCCGAAATATCATATTCCATGTCTTTCTGTCCTTTGGTGTGGATGCAGCCAGATTCTGTGTTATCCCCACTGTGGCTCCATGGTATCTGAATGACTTCTTCTTGGCAGCTTATAATATGTTTTCTTTGGTCTGATAGTTCTTGAATTTGGTTATAACATTCATGGGTATTGTCAGTTGGGGATTAAGTATATAATATTTATTGGGAAAGGATATAGGAAGATTGGAAAATGGGATAAATGGGGAATAATGGGAGATTTGTATAGGGGTAAGGAGGAGTTAAAGGGAGAGAGGGAATATTGCTTGCTGAGGCAAGGGAGGGAGATGCCCCCTGCTGAGAGGAAACAGCAGGGGTCCAATAAGGACAATTTGTCTTTGAATGACTGAAACTGAAGTTCAGTTCCCTCTATGACCAGAAAAGATAGCCCACTTATCTGACTGCAAATTCAAATAATATAACGTTTAATAACTAGTTGGTATTGGAGTTTTTAGTTAGCTTCAGACCTGAGGCCAGGCACCAGAGGCTGGTGGAGGGTTTGTCCCACTCCCGTCTACTCTTGTTGTTCTAATTCAGAATCTTAGCAGTACACAGAAAGCAAACAAGAATAATTCTAACCTTTAGAAGCCTGTGTCTTTGAGCTGAACAAAGAAGATCATGACACTCCAGACTGGGCTGAACAAGCTCCACTCTCCTCCAACCCCAGGACGCAAGACCTCTCCCGGCTGGAAGGAAGTGCTAGTCACAAGACCCAATTGCCACTCCCAGTTGGCCCTCCCCCACGCAAACTGTTAGTCTAGTTTTCTTTCCACAAGAAGAGGAGGCGATCTGTGGATTCTTTCAATCTCCACTTTTCCCTCTTTTTCTAGAATATTGGGGCAGTTTTCTTGAATAATTTCCTGTAGTATTGTGTTCAGACTTTTTCTTTTGTCATAGTCTTCTGGTAGACCAATGATTCTTAAATTGACTCACCTCAAATGATTTTCTAAACCATCTGTTTTGTGAATGAGATTCTTCATATTTTCCTCAATATTTTCATTCTTTTGGTTTTGTTTTATAATGTCCTGCTGACTTGTGAGGTCATTTAATTCAAGTTGTTGTATTCTGGTTCTTAATGACTAGGTTTCATCCCTGGCTTTTTGGTCATCCTTTTCTTTCTGGTGTGATTTTCTATGGAGATCATCTTTCATGCTCTTTACCTCATCTTTCATCTTCTTTGCCTCATCTTTCATCTCCTTTGCCTCATTTTCCAGATGGTTGATTTTGGCTTTCAAGACACTATTTTCTTGTTTTAGTTCAAGTGCCTCTGTTTCCAGATGAATTATCTTAGTTTTTAAGTTCTTTTCCCAATTGTCTTCAGCCTCTCTTAATTGTGTTTTGAATTTCATTTTGAGTTCTTCCAAAGCCTGTATCGAAATTGCTGGGATTTATTATTTATTATTTGCTGATCCCACCCTCTCTGTTCCATTCACTGTACAGAAACTGTCTATTGTAATTTCTTTCTTCTTTTTCTGTTGTTTGATCATATTCACTCCTTCTTTGCTCCCCGTATTTGTCTGTGCACTTCTTCCACTCATTTTTTTGGTTTTGGGGGCTTCTGTCAGTCTCCCTTCTTGGAGCTTTTACAGAAGATCTCTCCGTGCGGTCTGTGGGGGAGGGTTGTTGAGTTTTGAGCTTCCCTGTCCTCTGGAGGCTTTTGATTGGATTAAAGTCCAGCAGTCAGTGAGGGAGGGGTGTGGAGCCTGGGCTTCCCTGAGTTCTGAAGACTTTTGTTGGGATTAAGTTCAGCTGTGTTGGGCTGGGTGTGCTCTGAGGCCAAAACCTCCTGCAAGGCTGGAGCAATATGGAGGATCTCCATAGCTCTGGCCAGGCTGCCAGCTCTATGCTCCCTCTCCAGCTCCTTCCCCACAATCTATGTTCTGAGCTTCTAAGCTTGGCATAGCCCTGCCCACAAGGTACACCCTCCAGATCAGTACCTTTACCTGCCCATAGTTTCTCGATGCCACTGGAGTCTCAGAGCTCTTGGTGGGCACAGGGAGGGGTCCTGGGACCTTCCTTCTGCCTTCCCCATGAACCTGAGTATTCTTGGATTCTGGCTTTTGGTGGGGTGTACCTTTTGAATTGAATCCAACAGGAGGGTTCCTTGGCTCTCTATTGTTGTTCAGTTTGATTTTTCAGTCCCTTTGGAGCATTTGGTTTGTGATCCATAAGGAAGGGTATTCAGAGGTCTGAACTTCTGCTCCTTCTAGGCTGCCATCTTGATTCCACCCCAAGATAATAACAATTTTTAAGAGTTACCAATATTGTCTTTTACTATAGGAATACAAATAATTTGAAATTATTGGATCCCTTAAAAAGTTTTTTGTTTGTTTTTTCCCTTTCTTTTTTTTTTACTTTAAACATTATTTTATTTGATCATATCCAAACATGATTCATTGGAAACAAAGATCATTTTCCTTTCTCCCCCCACTTCCTACCACCTCTCCCATAGCCTGTGCACGATTCCACTGGGTATCACTTGGGTTCTTGGTTTGAACCCATTTCCATGTTGTCGGTATTTGCATTAGAGTGTTCAACTGGAGTCTGTCCTCAGTTGTATCCCCTTCCCCCCTGTAGTCAAGAAGTTGCTTTTCCTTAGGGTTTTTACTCCCATAGTTTGTCCTCTGCTTGTGGATAGTGTTTTTTAGATCCCTGCAGATTGTTCAGGGACATTGCATTGACACTAATGGAGAAGTCCATTACCTTCGATTGTACCATAGTGTATCAGTCTCTGTGTATAATGTTTTCCTGGTTCTTCTCCTTTCGCTCTGCATCACTTCTTGGAGGTTGTTCCGGTCCCCATGGAATTCCTCTACTTTATTATTCCTTTTAGCACAATAGTATTCCATTACCAATATATACCACAATTTGTTCAGCCATTCCCCTATTGAAGGGCATCCCCTCATTTTCCAATTTTTGGCTACCACAAAGAGTGCAGCTATGAATATTCTTGTATAAACCTTTTTACTTATTGTCTCTTTGGGGTACAAACCCAGCAGTGCTATAGCTGGATCATAGGGAAGACAGTCTCTTAACACCCTTTGGGCATAGTTCCAAATTGCCCTCCAGAATGGTTGGATCAATTCACAACTCCACCAGCAATGAATTAATGTCCCCACTTTGCCACATCCCCTCCAGCATTCACTACTTTCCTTTGCTGTCATGTTCGCCAATCTGCTAGGTGTGAGGTGATACATCAGGGTTGTTTTAATTTGCATCTCTCTGATTATAAGAGATGTAGAAGACTTTTTCATGTGCTGATGAATAGTTTTGATTTCTTTGGCTGAGAACTGCCTGTTCATGTCCCTTGCCCATTTATCAATTGGAGAATGGCTTGAATTTTTGTACAATTGATGTAGCTCTTTGTAAATTTGAGTAATTAAACCTTTGTCAGAGGTTTTTATGAAGATTGTTTCCCAATTTGTTGCTACCCTTCTGATTTTAGTTACATTGGTTTGGCTTGTACAAAAACTTTTTAATTTGATGTATTCCAGATTATTTATTTTGCATTTTGTGACTCTTTCTAAGTCTTGCTTAGTTTTAAAGCCTCTCCCTTCCCAAAGGTCTGACGTGTATACTATTCTGTGTTCCCCTAATTTTCTTATAATTTCCTTCTTTATGTTCAAGTCATTCACCCATTTTGAATTTATCTTGGTGTAAGGTGTGAGGTGTTGATGTAAAACTAATCTTTCCCACACTGTCCTCCAATTTTCCCAGCAGTTTTTATGAAATAATGGATTTCTGTCGCCAAAGCTGGGATCTTTGGGTTTGTCATATACTGTCTTGCTGAGGTCATTTACCCCAAGTCTATTGCACTGATCCTCCTTTCTGTCTCTTAGCCAGTACCAAATTGTTTTGATGACCTCTGCTGTATAATATAGTCTGAGATCTGGGACTGCAAGGCCCCCTTCCTTTGTATTTTTTTCATTAGTTCTCTGGATATCCTTGATCCTTTGTTCTTCCAAATGAACTTTGTTATGTTTTTTTCTAAAACAGTAAAAAAAATTTTTTGAAAGTTCTATGGGTATGGAACTAAATAGATAGATGAGTTTGGGTAGGATGGTCATTTTTATTATATTGGCTCATCCTACCCATGACCAGTTAATGTTTTTCCAATTGTTCAAGTCAAGGTTTAGTTGTGTGGCAAGTGTTTTGTAGTTGTTTTCATAGAGTTCCTGTGTTTGTCTCAGGAGATAGATTCATAAGTATTTTATTTTGTCTAAGGTGATTTTGAATGGGATTTCTCTTTCTAGTTCTTGCTGCTGAGCAGTGTTGGAAATATATAGAAATGCTGATGACTTATGTGGGTTTCTTTTGTATCCTGCAACTTTGCTAAAGTTGTTGATTATTTCGATTAGCTTTTTGGTTGAATCTCTAGGATTCTTTAAGTAGACCATCATGTCATCCGCAAAGAGTGATAACTTGGTCTCCTCATTGCCAATTTTAATGCTTTCAATTTCTTTTTCTTCTCTAATTGCTACTGCTAGTGTTTCTAGTACAATGTAAAATAAAAGAGGTGATAATGGGCACCCAGTTTCACTACTGATCTTAATGGGAATGCATCTAGTTTATCCCCATTGCAGATGGTATTAGTTGATGGTTTTAGATATATACTGTTTATTATTTTTAGGAATGACCCTTCTATTCCTATGCTTCCTAGTGTTTTTAATAGGAATGGGTGTTGTATTTTATCAAAGACTTTTTATGCATCTATTGAAATAATCATGTGATTTTTGTTGGTTTGGTTGCTGATGTGGTCAATTATGTGGATGGTTTTCCTAATATTGAACCAGCCCTGCATCCCTGGTATAAATCCTACTTGATCATGGTGAATGACTCTTCTGATAACTTGCTGGAGTCTTTTTGCTAGTATTCTATTTAAGATTTTTGCATCTATATTCATTAGGGAGATTGGTCTATAATTTTCTTTCTCTGTTTTTGGCCTGCCTGGCTTTGGAATTAGTACCATGTTTGTGTTATAAAAGGAATTTGATAGAACTCCCTCTTTGCTTATTATGTCAAATAATTTGTATAGTATTGGGATTAACTGTTCTCTGAATGTTTGATAGAATTCACAGGTGAATCCATCAGGCCCTGGGGATTTTTTCTTAGGAAGTTCTTTGATGGCCTGTTGGATTTCTGTTTCTGATATGGGATTATTTAAGAAATCTATTTCTTCTTCTGTTAGTCTAGGCATTTTATATTTTTGTAAATATTCATCCATATCACCTAGGTTGGTATATTTATTGCCATATAGTTGGGCAACGTAGTTTTTAATGATTGCCTTAATTTCCTCTTCATTGGAGGTGAGAACCCCTTTTCATCCTTGATGCTGTTAATTTGCCTTTCTTCTTTCCTTTTTTTAATTAGATTGACCAGTACTTTGTCTATTTTGTCTGTTTTTTCAAAGTACCAGCTTCTAGTCTTGTTTGTTAGCTCAATAGTTCTATCACCTTCGATTTTATTAATTACCCCTTAATTTTTAGTATCTCTAGTTTGGTTTTCTTCTGGGGGGTTTTAATTTGTTCATTTTCAAGATTTTTGATTTGCATTTCCAATTCATTGATCTCTGCCCTCCCTAATTTGTTAATATATGAACTCATGGATATGAATTTTCCTCTACATACTGCTTTGGCTGCATTCCATAAGGTTTAAAAGGATGTCTCATCATTGTCATTTTCCTCAATGAAATTATTAATTGTTTCTATGATTTCTTCTCTAACTAACCGATTTTGGAGTATCATATTATTTAATTTCCAATACATTTTTGATTTGGCTATCCATGTACCGTTTCTGATAAATATTTTTTGCTTTATGATCTGAAAAGGTTGCATTAATTATTTCTGCTTTGCTGCATTTGAGTGCCATGTTTCTGTGACCTAGTGTATGATCTATTTTTGTGAATGTGCCATGTGGTGCTGAAAAGAAGGTTTATTCCTTTTTGTCCCTATTTATTTTTCTCCATATTTCTATTAACTCTAATTTTTCTATGATTTCATTCACCTCTTTTACCTCCTTCTTATTTATTTTTTGATTTGATTTATCTAAATTTGATAGTGGTTGGTTCAAGTCTCCCACTAATATGGTTTTACTGTCTATTTCCTCCTTCAATTCTCTTAGTTTCTCCATTAAAAATTTGGATGCTATACCATTTGGTGAATACATGTTGATTAGTGATATTTCCTCATTGTCTATACTCCCTTTTAACAGAATATATTTACTATCCCTATCCCTTTTGATCAGGTTTATTTTTGCTTTGTCTTTGTCAGATATCATGATTGCAACTCCTGCCTTCCTTCTATCAGTTGAGGCCAAAAGGTCTTACTCCAACCTTTAATTCTAATGTTGTGAGTATCAACCCACCTCATATGTGTTTCTTGAAGACAACAAATGGTAGGGTTTTGGGTTCTAATCCAATCTGCTATTTGTCTATGTTTTTGGGGTGAGTTCATCCCATTCACATTTAAAGTTATGATTGTCACTTGTGGGTTCCCTGGCATTTTGATATCTTCCCCTAGTTCTGTCCTTTCTTCTTTAGCTATATCCTTTTGAACCAGTGATTTACTTTAGGTCAGTCCCCATAGTCCCCTCCCTTGATATGCTTCCCTTTCTAGCCCCTCCCTTTTTATGCTCTCTTACCCTCCACCCTCTCCTTCCCTCCCTTTTTTATACTCCTTCCTCCTTCCCCTCCTTGATTTTCCTTTCTTTCTTACCCTGTTGGATAACATAGAATTCAAGATCCCACTGGACCTAGATGTTCTTCCCTCTGATTTGATTTCACTGAGAGTAAGGTTTAAGTAATTCTACTTCACGCTCTCTTCCTCTCCTTCTCATATGAGAGTTCTTCCCTTCCCCTTCCCATGTGTATCTTTGTATGGGAAAGATTATTCTATTTAGTCCCCCCCCCAATTTCATGAAGTAAATATTAGTATTATTGATGCTTCCCCCCTCCCTTTTTTCTTTCTTTGCCCCCCCTTTCACCAAATCTTCTTGATGCCCCAATCTTTTCCTATGTATGATTCTTCTAACTACTCTCATGATGCATACAATTTTTGAGAGTTACACAATACATTTTCCCCACATATTAATATATATAATTTGATATAAATGTCCTTATAGAAGAGAGTTTGACTTAAAGAAAAAGATAAGATTTATCTCCTTATCCTTTTCTTTCATATTTACCTTTTCATGTTTCTCTTGCTTTCTGTGATTGGATGTCAAATTTTCCACTAAGTTCTGGTCTTTTCTTAGCAAATGCTTGGAAATCTTCTATTTTGTTGAATGCCCATACTTTCCCCTGGAAGTGTATAGTCAGTTTTGCTGGGTAGTTGATTCTTGTTTGGAGACCCAGCTCTCTTGCCTTTCTAAATATCATGTTCCATGCTTTGTGGTCTCTTAGTGTGTTAGCCGCTAAGTCCTCTGTGATCCTTATGGGAGCCCCCCTATATCTGAAACTCCTCTTCTTGGCTTCTTGTAGGATTTTCTCCTTTTCTTGGAAGCTCTTGAATTTGGAGATTACATTTCTGGGGGTTGTCTTTTGGGGATGTAGTATAGAGGGTGTTCTATGAACCCATTCTATTTCTATTTTGCCCCCCTGCTCCAGAACATGTGGGCAATTTTTTTCTATAATCTCCTGTAGAATAGCTTCGATGATTTTGTTTATCTCTGTTTTTTGGGGGAGACCAATAATTCTGAGGTTGTCTCTTCTTCCTCTGTTTTCCAAGTCTGTGACCTTTTCAGTGAGATATTTCATGTTTTCTTCTAATTCATTAATTTTTTGGATTGGCTTTATTGATACTTGCTGTTTTGTAATCTCGCTGTCTTCCAGTTGCTTATTTCTGGTCTTTAGGGACTGGTTTTGCTTTTCAGCTTTGTCTGCCCTTCTATTAGATGCTTCCAGCTCCTTCTCCAATTGTGAAGTCTTGTCTATCAGACTGCTGATCTCTTTCTCCCATTTTTTCCCAAAAGTTTTCCATCTTTTGGGTAAGCTCCAGTTTGAGATCTTCCAGAGCTTATGGATAGTTTCCATTTTGGGAGGCATGTTCTGATTTTGTTTGGATTTCATCCTCATTCTATTCTTTTCCTTGGGTACTCCCTCCATAAAAGTTTTCAATAGTCACTCCCCCCCCTTTCTTCTTGGAGGCTTGATTTTGGGACATGTGAGCCATCCCTTTAGTGGTTTTATAACACTTTCTTTTTTTGGTCTGGGGTCTGGGTGATATGGGCGGGTTTTCTGTGAATTTAGGTTGCCTCAGACTAGTTCTTCCCAACCTCTGAGGTTTCTTAGATCACGGGTCCCTTTGTTCAGCCCAACTGCCCAGGCAATCAGTGCAACCTGCCCAGGTGTTTAGCTCTGCCCAGCTGTTCAGCTCAACCACCCCAAGTTCAGCTCCACATCCCCTCTGCTTAGCGCAGGATTCTACTGTGAAACTGCCCTGAGAGGTCATTTCCTTGCAATCTTTAGATCCCAAGGACCCTGGTGTGCCCCCCCAGACAGAGACGGTCCTCACTCACTCACTGTCCCAGTGAGCGCTCTGATATCTTACTCTGGTTTGGTGGGGGTGGGGGGAAGGGCAGCTCAGTTCACATTTTTGTGCAAGTTTTTCCTCCTCCTTATAGTGTAGGAATGTTCAAACCCCACGTACCTTCATTTCTGTGGATTACTGGAGAGTCCCTCCATTCTTCCAAAGGTGATTTTTATGCTCTTTTGAGGTAGTCTATTTCGTTCAGTGCCGGGGAGGGGAAGCGAGTTGCATCTAGATTGTAGCCATGTTTACCCGGAAGTCCGTTTTTTTCCCTTTCTTAATTACTTTTTGGTGATATTCTTGAGAGTTGTAGCTTTGGACATCAGATTTTCTGTTTAAGTCAGAACATTTCTTTATGAATGCTTTGAAGTCTTCTATTTTATTAAATGATCATATTTTCCCCTTCTAGAATATAGTCAATTTTGCTGGGTAGTTAATTCTTGGCTGTAGACACAATTCCCTGGCTTTCTGGAATATCATATTCCATTCCTCTTGATCCATCAGTGTGGATGCAGCCAGGTCCTGTGTTATCCTTACTATAGTTCCATGATATTTGAATAATTTCTTCTTAGTAGATTTGAATATCTTGTCCTTGGACTGGTCATTCTTGAACTTTTTATAACATTCCTTGGCATTATCAATTGGGGATTAAATGCAGGAGGGGATCTATGGATTCTTTCAATCTCCATTTTTTCAAGAATATTCTGGCAGTTTTCTTGGATAATTTCCTGTAAAATGATGTCCAGGCTTTTTCTTTTGTCATGATTTTCCTGTAATCTAATCAATCTTAAATTGTTTCTTCTGGATCCATTTTCCAAGTCTATGGTTTTATCAATGAAGCATTTCATATTTTCCTCAATTTTTTTCATTTTTTAAATTTTTTTATAGACTCTTGCTGATTTTTGAAGTCATTTGCTTCTAGTTGTTGGATTCTAATTTTTAAAAGCTAATATCATCACTGGCTTTTCGGTCATTTTTCTCCTTCTGGTGGCTTTTCTTTGTAGGTCTTCTTTCACTTTCTTTGCCTCATTTTCAAGGTGGTCAATTTTGGCTTTCAAAACACTACTTTCTTGTTTTAGTTCATTCACCTCTGTTTCCAGATATCTTATTTTGCTTTTCACAATTCTTCAGCCTCTCTTGTTTTTTGAATTGTGTTTTGAGTTCTTCTAAAGCCAGAGTCCAATATTCTGGAGTTTCTGCATTTTTGCTTAGTGTTCCTTAGTGTTTTTCTGTTTCATTTTCACTTTGCTCATTACCTGGATAGAAGCTGTCAATTGTAATTTCTTTTTTCTTTTTCTTTTGTTTACTCATATTTTTTCCCTAATTCCCCCCCTGTTTTTGGCTGTATCCTTATTCCTCTGATTATTTGCTTTATCTCTGGGTTTTGGTTATTCTGTCCTGAAGAGGCTTCTTCTTTGCTTTGTTGATTAACTAGATTATGCTGATTGAGTATTAACGAGAACTGGGGCTAGATATTCCCCAGTTGGCAGCAGAAGCTGAAAGTGAAATGTGTGGTGGCTGAAGGGAGCTGTGCATCCACCTCCCCCCATTATTAATGTATTCTGTTGTAATTATAGCATTTTCCCTGGAATCTGAATCAGCAGGATTCGTAAAGAGGCTCTCAGTGCAGTCAGTGGGAGAAGGGTATAGGGTATTGAGCTTCCCTGCCTTCTGAAGTCTTCTTATCTGTCCTATTGATAGACTAAATTAAGCAGGGGAACAGCTGATCTATGGAGCTGGATGTTTCCTGAAGTTAAAACCTTGAGAAGTGGAGGCCCAAGATGGAGTGTAGTGACTGACCATGCTGCCCTCCAACTCCTCCCCCTTCTGCACCTTTGCTCCAATTGCCTCCCTGCTGACTGTGGTTAGAGCCCGTAGCCAGGCATAGCTATAGGAGCAAGGCACTCCCTCTGAGCTGGAGCCCTCACCCCCAAGATTCCAGCACCACAGTAGACTCAGCACAGTAGGTGGGGTAGAGGTCCTGGGACCTTCCTTCTTCCTTTTCCTTAAACCTGAGAATTTGGCCTTCTCTGCATACCTTTTAAGTTGAATTGAGCAGGAGGATCCCCTGGCTCTGTCCTGTTTTTATATTTGTTTTTTTGTCCCCTCAAAGCACTTTCTTTTTAATTGGTGTGGAAGGGTTTTCACAGAAGTCTGGACTTTTGCTGCTTCTAAGAGACTATCTTGACTCTGCCTGCTGGGGTTATACTTCTTTTGTCATATCTGCAGCAACTCTTGGGTAGCCCTTTTCTGACATAGGTGCCTAGGAAGGAGAAATGCCAGCTGTGTTCTGAGATTTCAGTCTTTTTAATGAGCTAGTAGGACAACAAAGCTTGGGGGTAGAGATTTCCCCTTAGTGTATCCATAGAATTCTAGATTAATTCAAAATCAACTTTTCAAGACCAGAGAGTACAAACCTGCTAGTAATCATGTCAGATTGGTAGCAGTCAGAGGATATTTGAGCATTCCCTAAATTTTGGAAGTAAAGGAAAGATTCCTTCAATATGCTTGCTAAGAAATCTGACCTCAAGCTTCCTTGATTTTGAATGGAATGATGAATGAGTATGCTTCAAGAGGATATATTCTATCAAGGGATATCTTTTTTCAAACTTATAACATTCAGCTGTAAAAATATGGCAGCTTTGCCATTTGCATTATACTATAATAGCTTGGAATTTGCAAATCATATTGGCAGAGACCTAGAATCTATAGAATCAAACTGAACTGTCTTATTTAACATATGAGGAATCTGATGAAGAAGGGTTAAATGATTTATTTACCTAGGGTAACAAAGCTACTCAGTGACTAAGTTAGAATTTGAACCCAGGTTTTCTTGACTTTATACCCAGTGCCTCATAGACTTATCACATCTATAAGAGTAGAAGACCTTAACTTCCCAATTAAATTCCTTCCCCAATACAGTCTAAAAGACTCAATCATTTCACCTCTTTCTTTTATCAATTTCATTGGCCAAAGGTAAGATGAAATGTTAAGTTTCAAAAGTATGTCAAAGTCTGCCCTTGCATTTATAATATTACTTGAATCAGTAATGGAAGGAAACAAATATTACAGATTCATTGAATTTAAAACCCAAGAAGAGACTTTAAAGATCATCTAGTCAAACTCCTCCCTTTCCAGAGGACTTAAATTGATGTTTAAAAATTTAAGTGACTTGCTCCAAATTCTCCTGATTGGTATTAACACAATTGATTCTTTTTCAGTTCCTTTAAGATTCCTTAACCTTTCCTTTGTAGTTCTTTTCAATTCATTGTTTATATGTTGTTTGTTCATGTTATTCACATTACATCTCCCCCTTATAATGTGAACTCTTTGAGAGCAAGGTCCATGGTTTTCCCTTCTTTATATTCCCAGCCCTTAGCCCATTGCCTGCATGACATAAGAGCTTTAATAAATGCTTTTTGACTCACAATTTACTGACTGGTACACAGTAGGTGCCTAACAAATGTTTGTCTTTTGAACTATGTAGAAGTTGGACCTGTCTCAAATCATGACCTTTTAGGAAGAGTATTGAAGAGTTAGCAAGTATGGGGAGGCATGTAAAAAGTTGGCAACTAGCTACTAAAAAACACCATATGAATTTGAGTCTCACTTTGGGCACATGTGCCACTTCCACCACCACCCCCCAACTGCCAAAGTTCCTTACCAGAAAGGCAGAGGAACTTGGGTAGAGATGTTCCCTTCCCCCTCTCCACTGTGCCTGAGGACATTTTTTCACATCACCCACCCCTCTGAACAGAAGTCCAATGGGAGTGCTTTTTCCCTCCCCTGTGTGTGATAAGGAGGAGGCAGGCCATGCCAGGCACTCATGTGGTGGGGTGGAGTATAGCATGTGGTCTCTAAAAGGTTTGCTATCACTAGTCTAGAGCAAAGAAGGTTTATGGGAGCCTATAGCTATAGATTTACAAAATCTCTGAACTAGAGAAGATGTAGGGGTCTTGAGGAGGTTCTTCCCTAAGTCATATTGGATTCTCAATCATATTCCTGAGAGATGACATTTTCCAACTGCAGGTACAATTGTAATACCTGTGTTTAGTCAACTACTTTGAGCCTGTGATATTTTTTTTTATTTAAACATTATTTTATTTGGTTGTTTTCATACATTATTCACTGGAAACAAAGATCGTTTTCTTTTCCTCCCCTCCCCCCCCCACCTTTCCCTCTCCCATAGCCAACGCATGATTCCACTGGTTATCACATGTGTTCTTGACTCGAACCCATTTCACTGTTGTTGGAATTTGCATTATAGTGTTCATTTAGAGTCTCTCCTCAGTCTTATCTCCTCCAACCCTGTAGTCAAGCAGTTGTTCTTCAACGGTGTTTTTACTCCCACAGTTTATTATCAGCTTGTAGGTTGTATTTTTTTTTTAGATCCCTGCAGATTGTTCAGGGACATTGCATTGATACTAATGGAGAATTCCATCACCTTCGATTGTACCACAATGTATCAGTCTCTGTGTATAATGTTTTCCTGGTTCTGCTCCTTTCGCTCTGCATCACTTCCTGGAGGTTGTTCCAGTCTCCATGGAATTCCTCCACTTTATTATTCCTTTCAGCACAATAGTATTCCATCACCAACATATACCACAATTTCCTCAGCCATTCCCCAATTGATGGGCATCTCCTCATTTTCCAGTTTTTGACCACCACAAAGAGCGCAGCTATGAACATTTTTGTACAAGTCTTTTTGTCCATTGTCTCTTTGGGGTACAGACCCAGCAGTGCTATGGCTGGATCAAAGGGCAGACAGTCTTTTATCGCCCTTTGGGCATAGTTCCAAATTGCCCTCCATAATGGTTGGATCAATTCACAACTCCACCAGCAATGTGAGGTGTTGATCTAAGCCTAATCTTTCCCACACTGTCCTCCAATTTTCCCAGCAGTTTTTATGAAATAGTGGATTTTTGTCCCAAAAGCTGAGATCTTTGGGTTTGTCATATACTGTCTTGCTGAGGTTGCTTGCCCCCAGTCTATTGCACTGATCCTCCTTTCTGTCTCTTAGCCAGTACCAAATTGTTTTGATGACTGCTGCTTTGTAATATAGTCTGAGATCTGGGACTGCAAGACCCCCTACCTTTGTGTTTTTTTTTCATTATTTCCCTGGATATCTTTGATCTTTTGTTCTTCCAAATGAACTTTGTTATGGTTTTTTCTAAATCAGTAAAAAAATTTTTTGGAAGTTCCATGGGTATGGCACTAAATAGATAGATGAGTTTGGGTAGGATGGTAATTTTTATTATATTTGCTCATCCTACCCATGAGCAGTTAATGTTCTTCCAATTGTTCAAGTCTAGTTTTAGTTGTGTGGAGAGTGTTTTGTAGTTGTGTTCATATAGATCCTGTGTTTGTCTCGGGACATAGATTCCTAAGTATTTTATTTTGTCTAGGGTAATTTGGAATGGGATTTCTCTTTCTAGTTCTTGCTGCTGAGCTGTGTTGGAATTATATAGAAATGCTGATGACTTATGTGGGTTTATTTTGTATCCTGCAACTTTGCTAAAGTTGTTGATTATTTCGATTAGCTTTTTGGTTGAATTTCTAGGATTCTTTAAGTAGACCATCATGTCATCTGCAAAGAGCGATAATTTGGTCTCCTCCTTGCCTATTTTGATGCCTTCAATTTCTTTTTCTTCTCTAATTGCTACTGCTAGTGTTTCTAGTACAATGTCAAATAATAGAGGTGATAATGGGCATCCTTGTTTCACTCCTGATCTTAATGGGAATGGATTTAGTTTATCCCCATTGCAGATGATATTAGCTGATGGTTTTAGATACATACTGTTTATTATTTTTAGGAATGACCCTTCTATTCCTATGCTTTCTAGTGTTTTTAGTAGGAATGGGTGTTGTATTTTATCAAAGGCTTTTTCTGCATCTATTGAGATAATCATGTGATTCTTGTTGGTTTGCTTGTTGATGTGGTCAATTATGTGGATAGTTTTCCTAATATTGAACCAGCCCTGCATCCCTGGTATAAATCCTACTTGATCATGGTGGATGACCCTTCTAATCACTTGCTGGAGTCTTTTTGCTAGTATCCTATTTAAGATTTTTGCATCTATATTCATTAGGGAGATTGGTCTATAATTTTCTTTCTCTGTTTTTGGCCTGCCTGGTTTTGGAATCAGTACCATGCTTGTGTTATAAAAGGAGTTTGGTAGAACTCCCTCTTTGTTTATTATGTCAAATAGTTTGTATAGTATTAGGGTTAACTATTCTCTGAATGTTTGATAGAATTCAGGTGAATCCATCAGGTCCTGGGGATTTTCTCTTAGGAAGTTCTTTGATGGCTTGTTGGATTTCATTTTCTGATATGGGATTATTTAAGAAAACTATTTCTTCTTCTGTTAGTCTAGGCAATTTATATTTTTGTAAATATTCATCCATATCACCTAGGTTGGTATATTTATTGCCATATAGTTGGGCAAAGTAGTTTTTAATGATTGCCTTAATTTCCTCTTCATTGGAGGTGAGATCCCCCTTTTCATCCTTGATGCTGTTAATTTGCCTTTCTTCTTTCCTTTTTTTAATTAAATTAACCAGTACTTTGTCTATTTTGTCTGTTTTTTCAAAGTACCAGCTTCTAGTCTTTTTTATTAGCTTAATAGTTCTGTCACTTTCTATTTTATTAATTTCTCCCTTAATTTTTAGGATCTCTAGTATGGTTTTCTTCTGGGGTTTTTTAATTTGTTCATTCTCAAGTTTTTTTGATTTTCACTTCCAATTCCTTGGTCTCTATCCTCCCTAATTTGTTAATATATGCACTCAGGGATATGAATTTTCCTCTAAGTACTGCCTTGACTGCATCCCATAAGGTTTGAAAGGATGTTTCGCCGTTGTCATTTTCTTCAATGAAATTGTTAATTGTTTCTATGATTTCTTCTCTAACTATCCAATTTTGGAGTATCATGTTATTTAATTTCCAATTAATTTTTGAATTAGGTCTCCATGTACCCTTGCCGATCAATATTTTAATTGCCTTGTGATCTGAAAAGGCTGCAGTTAATATTTCTGCTTTTCTGCATTTGAGTTCCATGTTTCTATGACCTAGTGTATGATCTATTTTTGTGAATGTACCATGTGGTGCTGAAAAGAAGGTGTATTCTTTTTTGTCCCTATTTATTTTTCTCCATATGTCTATTAACTCTAATTTTTCTAAGATTTCATTCACCTCTTTTACCTCTTTCTTGTTTATTTTTTGGTTTGATTTATCTAAATTTGATAGTGGTTGGTTCAAGTCTCCCACTAATATGGTTTTACTGTCTAAATAGACAGTAAATTCAAACTCCTTCAATTCTCCTAGTTTCTCCATTAAAAATTTGGATGCTATACCATTTGGTGCATACATGTTGATTAGTGATATTTCCTCATTGTCTATACTCCCTTTTAGCAGAATATATTTACCTTCCCTATCTCTTTTGATCAGGTGTATTTGTGCTTTGGCTTTGTCAGATATCATGATTGCAACTCCTGCCTTCTTTCTATCAGTTGAGGCCCAAAAGGTCTTACTCCAACCTTTAATTCTAACCTTGTGAGTGTCAACCCGTCTCATATGTGTTTCTTGAAGACAACATATGGTAGGGTTTTGGGTTGAGCCTGTGATATTATTCCCCTAGCAAGAAGGTCAGAATGAAGATTGTAGTAAATAAAAAGGTAGGGTCACATCTGTAACATGGAGCCAATGTGCTAAGGTCAAGCTTTTGGCTCCATGATGAATGGCAAAACCATGGCCATGCTATTAATTTCCTATAATGAATCTATGCCTTTTTAGGTTCAATACTTACTTAGGTGGGGGATATTGGAACCGAATCAGATATAGTATGTTTATTGCTTAGAGTATGGAAAGTAAGATCAGCATCCACTTATGGATAGCTGACATTTCTGATAAAAAGTGACATTTCACATCTCATTTTCTCACAAAGTTCTCTTAAAAAAAAACACAAAAAAACCAAAACTCAGCCTGGAAATAATAAGAACAGTATTTGAATTTCAGATGAAATGGAAATTATTTCTAAAATTAAACTCATAGTAGTGATCTAGAATATATTAGATACTAATAGATTGTGATGATGTATGGCATATCATGGAATATACAGATGACATGGGCTTGGCATTCTTTACTGTATCATCTTCTTTAATATTAACTAAATGCAAAGCCAAGTTAGTCATCTTGAAAGTACCATCAATGTCAATTTTTCCTATCTGATTGAATGAAATGTAGTGAGAAAAGTGTTTTCAATTAATTATAATTTTAAATTGAGGAATGATAGTAAAAGTAATTATAGTAGCTAATAGTAAAAGTAATAATAGTAAATATAAAATAGTATTAGTTAATATATAATAGCAAATGCAAAAATAATAGTAAAAGAAAACATAGTTGAAAAGTAAGTTCTCTTTAGGATGAAATGTTAATTAATAATCCTAAATGATTAATAAAAATAGATAATTGAAGTTCTCTAAAAAGGCACTCAGGGATCATGTGCCATTTTGAAGTTGGCTGTTAAGTCATCTCACTCAGAAAGAATAAACAGAGGAAAATAATAACTATATATAAAGAAAGTAAAGTTGAATATTGGAATGTGTAATCATGTGGGGACATGGTATTGATACTCTTTGAATTCCCTCTTTGAGAATAGTATTGTTAAAAAAGTAATAGAAAGAGGGAAAGTTTATAGGAAATGAAAAAGAATGAATAGAATAGAATAATAGACCATTGATGGCCCACTGAATAAAGTGCTGAGCTTGGAGTGAGGAAAATCTGAATATTAAACTGGCCTCCAGATAGAGTGGATTTCCACAGTATAAGGGGGAACTAGAAGCATAACTACAAACAGAAAAGGGCAGGCTAATCACCATCACCACCAGTACCTATTGCAGACTCAGAACTGGGGAATAGGAAACTTTGGGATCCCTAGTCCTGAGCTATGCCAACAAAAGAACACCTCAGATCCAGTCCTCAAAGTCCCAGGCCCTGACTTTCTAGTTTTATAAAATAGGTTTTGTGTAGTTTGGTATGGAAATTAATAAGTTAATTTAGATAGAATTGTCATTTTTATTGTAATAGCTCAGCCTACCCATGAGCAATTAATGTTTTGTACAATTGTTTAGCTCCAATTTTTATTTGTGTGAAAAGTGTTTTCCAATTGGCTACATTGAATTCCTGTGTTTGTCTTAGCAACTAGATTCACAAGTTGTTTATATTTATATTTATATAATCTAGAGTGATTTTTAAATGGTGCTCCTCTTTCAATTCTTGCTGCTGAGTTTTGTTGGAAATATTTAGAAATGCTTATGATTTATGTGGCTCTTTTCTGTATTCTGCCATTTTGCAAAAGTTATTAAAAAGTTAGTTATAAAGTTAGTTATTGTTTCAACTAGTTTTTTAGTTGATTTTCTAGGATTTTCTAAGTATACCATCATATCATTCACAAAGAATGATAGTTTCCTTATTGCCTTCTCTAATTCCTTTAATTTTTATTTTCTTTTTGCTGAAGCTAGATTTTCTGGTAAAAATTAAATAATAGTTGTGATAATGGGCATTCTTGCTTCACTCTTGAACTCATTGTGAAAGTTTCTAACTTATCCCCATTGCAGATGATACTTGCTGATGGTTTTAAATAAATAATTATTATTTTAAGGAAAGGCTCTTTTATTCCTATGCTTTCTAGTGTTTTCAGTAGGAATTGGTGTTGTATTTTCTCAAAGGCTTTTCCTACATATATTGAGATAATAATGTGATTTATGTTAGTTTGATTATTGAAAAATTCTTTCTCTGCATTTGGTCTTTCTGACTTAAGTATCAGCACCATATTTGCATAATAAAAAGAATTTGGTAGGAATATTTCTTTGATTATTTTGCCAAAGAGTTTGTATGGTACTGGGATTTGTTGTTCTTAAAGTATTTGATAGAAATCATTTGTGAATCAATCTGGCCCTGGGGATTTTTTTTTTGGAGAGTTCCTGGATGGCTTGCTCAATTTCTTTTTCTGAGATGTGATTATTTAAATATTCTATTTCTTCTTTTGTTAATCTAGAAAATTAATTTTTTGGTAAATATTCATCCATTTCACTTAGATTATCAAATTTTCTTTAAGGAATATTGATGCAAAAATCTTAAATAAAATACTATCAAAGAGACAATAGCAAAATATGGCAAGGATTATTCACTATGACCAGGTGGGATTTATAACAGGAATGCAAGGCTGGTTTAACAATAGGAAAACCATGAGCATAATTGACTATATCAATAATTCTCTTTTCTTTTTTTTAAATCAAATTAACCAATAATCTATCTATTTTATGATTTTTCATATGGTTAGCTACTGGTTTCATTTATTAAATAAATAGTTCTTTTATTTCAATTTTCTTAAATTTTCCCTTGATTTTTAGTATATCCAATATAGTCTTTAATGGGAGATTTTTAATTTGTTCTTTTTTTAGTTGCATATCCAATTCATTGTTCTACTTTTTCTCTGTGTTATTTGAATGATATTAGCATTCAGGGATATAATTTTCCCCTGAGTACTCCTTTGACTATATTCCATAAATTTTGATATGTCATCTCCTCATTGTCATTCTCTTCAAAGAAATAAATTATTATTTCCAAGATTTGTTCTTTAATCCATCTATTTTGAAGAATTAGATTATTTATTTTCTAATTAATTTTTAATTTGCCTTTACATGAATTTTTGAGTATAATTTTATTGCATTATGATCTGAAAAAGGTTACATTCATTATTTCTGCTATTTTGCATTTGGTTGTGAAGTTTTTATGCCCTAATAGTGGTCAATTTTTATATATTATTATATGCTGCTAAAAAGAATGTATATTTCTTTTTACCCATATTCAATTTTCTTCAGATATTTATTAAATCTAACTTTTCTAAAATATCATTCACTTTCCTTACTTCTTTCTTACATATTTTTTGGTTTAGATTTATCTAATTCTGATAGGGAAGGTTGAGGTCCCCCACTAGTATAATTTTACTGTCTATTTCCTCCTTAAGTTCTTTAAGAATTAGGAGTGCCTTTTGCTAATTACTCATTTCCCCCACCCTTTTTTTGTCTATAGACTGGGAATTCTGAAAATTCTGTCTCCTCTGCTGCTCCTCTTTTAGGGCTTAGCACTGTGAGCTATTTTGCTCTATGACTAAGTTTTCATCACAGCAGTGCAGGCTTGAAAGGGTTCACAGCTATGGACTTCTGGGATTCACTATAGGCTACTTCTGGGGCCTGAGAATTCAATGGGTGGACCTTAGGTGCTCTCTCATTTGTATAGCCTGCTGCATCCTGGGATCCCAAAGTTGACCTATGCCCAGGTTTGGAATCTGGTACAGTAGATATGGGGGTGGTTAACCAGCACTCCTCTATGTGCATTTTTGCTTCCAGTTCCCCCTTATCTTATGGAAATTAACTCAGTGTATCTATCAAATTTTGTTCTGTAGGAGAATTACCTCACTCCATCTTGCTGTTAGTTTTTGATTCCTCTCATTTTAAGGTGCTTTTTAAAGATTGGTTTAGAAGGATTGTCAGAACATTTTCAACTGTTGCTGCTAACTAAGCCACCATCTTGGCTGAGCCCTTCTTTGTTATTTTAGCTCATGAACCTCCACTAAATTGCTTACTATTAATAAACAGTCTTTATGTACAATTAGCTCTTGGAAAAGAAATTTGTGGGAAGGGTATGGGGAGGTACACCTATAATTATAAATTATGGTGTCTATGGCCCATAAATCATTTGTCCTTGGAAGTTCTGAGCTACAGTAGGACTAAAACTGAGAGGACATCAAACCTAACTCTAATATGATGAGCCCCAGGAAGGGGGGATTACTGTTCTGCCAAGGGAGGGACAAACTAGATCTTTTCATCACTTTTCTTCTTCTTTAGTTCACAGCAGCCTCTGAATTTTCTGTTCTTGGATGAATTGGGAGTATACTTTTTATAGCCACAAGATTAGTTCACTGACTTCTTTGGCTTCTTTGACCATCAGCTCTCCCAAACTCTTAAAAAAATTTTTTGGACAAAATGAATAATTGTTCTACTTCTCCCCTGTAGAGTTGTGAAGAACTGCTTAAAACTCTAAATCATTGGGGAATTCAAAAGACCTTTCCCTTCCTGTGCCAGAGTTCTAGAATTATGGCTATTTTATGTAAATGATTAAAACAAAGAGATGCATTCAAACATATAGATTCCTTTGGAATGAAGAATCTACAGTGGCTCAATATCAGGACCATCTCTAGAGGTATTTATGCTAAAACTAACACCATTAAGCTTGAATGATTAGCATATAGCACAGCTACAATTGTGTATATACAAGATTCTGGGGTTATAAGTTTAAGTCAGGTCTACAGAATTGTTTTCTTCCCTCCTGTGATCATTTAGGATAACCCTACACTCACTAATAACACTCACAAAATGGATAAAGAAAATAATTGAGAGAAATATATTGGCAGAAAGGGCTTGGAAAAGACTTAAATTCAAATCCAGGACTCTGATGCTTATTTTCTCTGGAACCACAATTCATATAACCCTCCTTTTTAAATTTTTTTTTTCTGATAATATGTCTAATTGAGAAGAAATACCTTTGTGAAATTTAATGCACTTTTTAAATGTGAGTTATTGTTATTGTACAGGTGGTTTGGCATCTAAACCCATAAAGACTTACATTAGTATAAATCAATTAATGTATTATTGTGTGTGATTCTGTGTGTGACAGAGATATTTAATGTAGATATATGAATCTACTTGAAATGTTTGAATAGATTTTAATTTGATGCTATAATTTAATGTTGCTTAATTTAGCCCTTATTGTAATATTTCTGACATGACAGTAACCCAGATATTTTCCCCCAAAAAAAGATAATTTTCAACAGAGACTTTAAATGATCAACTGCATTTTTGCTATTACAATTGAAGGGAAAAGGACTCCTCCAGGACTGAAAAAGCATTTGTGGTATTTTTTTTCATATTGTCCTTAGAGTCTTAGAAAACCCTAAAGGTCTCTATAGTGTATTAAAAAAAGATAAAAGAGAGAAGTTCTGTACCCTAATGGAAGCTTGGACTTTTGGTATGGAGAGGGGAAAAGAGAAGAGAACCCCCTTCTCAAAGCAGGGTTCAGGGGAGACAGCAGATGTAATGGGTTGGCTCAGAGAGAGGAAAGGGGGTTTGAAGATTTTCCCCCTTCTGCCTTCCCTCCTTAGCTAAATCTGCTTTCCCCAATTTTCTCTTGTCCCTCTTGTCCCCCCTCCACTACTTGAGACCAAAAGGTCTCCCCTTGATCTGTTCACTCACACTTAACTTGGGGAACAGAAAACTTTTAATGTTAACTCAATCAAACAATACCAAAGGAATAATGAGCAGGGAAGAATGGGAGAAGGAAAGTGGGAAGAAGGGGGCCCTGTCTCTATTTAAACCATTTCCCCCTCCCTACTTGAGTTTGGGGGTTACTCAGGCCTTGGCAGCCTGAGCCCCCTGAGAAAAAGTCAGGTTGACTCACCCCTGGCCAACAGGAGCTGAGGTAAAGTCTGCTCAGGCTTCTCTTCTAAAGTCCCTTCAATTTGGAAGTGTTGGGGGTAAGGATTTCCAGTCACCAGCAGGAAAAATGGGTAACCCTCAGGAGAAAGTCTTTTTCCCACCTTCTCTCTTTAGCTTCTCCAGACTGAGAGAGTCACTGCTCTCCCAGCCAAAGTCTTCTCTTCTTCTCGATTCCACTCTTGGGGCCCCTCCCCCGTTGAGGTGATCAATTTCACATACTCTTCAGCCTTGGTACTTTTTCTCTAGTGCCAGCCTCTGTCACACACACACACACACACACACACACACACACACACATATATATTCTATATATCTAGTGTAAAGGTATGTCATATATGTCTTTTGACTATCTAGTGCCAAATACCCAGATGTTTCTAGACACATACTCAATATGGAAGTTGAAATGAATTTTACATGTGGAAAATATATTAAAATTTTATTAAGGTGCCTTTATACTTTCTGATTACCCATTATAATAATGTCCAAGCTTTGAAATGACTAATTAGTAAGTTTATAGAAAATTCTTTTAATTATTAGCACATGCTCTAACTGAATAATTTAACCCAATTAAGTATCTGTATTAATTTTTACTATACTGAGAAGCTTCTCATTCTTTTCCATAGTATGTTTAAACTATTTGAATTTTTTAAGTTATTAAAATGGCTTCAAAAGAGTTTGCTCTCATTAAACTGACATCCCCCCTCTTCCTTTGCCATGCTGAAATATATAAATGATGAATCATTTCAGTGGCTTAAGGAGCAAATAAAATGTGGCTAGTCTTAAGTTAAATGACCTTGAACCCTTAACCCCCAAATGTTAAATCAGTAAGCCTGTAATATGAATCCTTCTAATTTTGGTTTGCCATATTTAGAAATTAAAAGTTTACTATTGGTCTCTTTATCTGAATTTGTTATATTTAACACAGAATTAGAATTTGTAAACACATATTATATAATAATAGAATTGTGATGGGAACAAAATATCAACAAAAGCTCATCAGTTTAAATATACAAATGCTCTACCACCCAAACATTAAGTAGGACTAAAAAGTACCAAATCTGAGAATATGACTAAAAGGAAGAGAAGATAGAAAGTGTATGTGGAAATAAACTGGAAGGGGCATAAGCCAGAGCCTACAAAAGAAGCAGCATAATGTAAAAGTAGGTTTTTTAAAATTTGTTTGGCTCGCCTAAGTCTTGGTTTAAAATTATATTCTTAGCTTGTGACCTTGTCCAAGTCAGTAGTGTGTTTTGATCTTTAAAGACCCTCAATTGTTCTGGTTGGTTGTTCCTTAATCTTAGGATCATAATGATGGAAACAACATCAGGAAATATCCATTCCCCTGATTCTGGATAAAATCATGTCTGAGATTGTCCAAGTAGATTGGTATTCATCATATTAATAAAATCCTTTGGAAAAGATATTCCAGTTCTTTTGAATTCTTACTGTCATATATTCTCATTTTTAAATCAAACACAGAAACAAAAATATCTTTGACTCCAATTCAAGTCCATTGAGTTTTGGATGAGTTAAAAAAGCAGAACATTTGATCACCATACTGCATAATTTCCTCCCAAAAGATTAAAAAATGACATTCTGAAAATATTTTATTCTTACACCCTTGTATACTCCTCTAAGATTTATATATATCGAGAAAGAGAGATGGAAAGAGCTAGGCAAAAAGACAGAGAGATGAAATATAGAAAATAAGAGGGAGAAAAGGAAGGGAAAAAATTAAGAAGATCTATTTCAACTAAGAATTCAGAGTATCTAAGAAGTAGAAGGGGCTCCAGTAATCATTTAATTCAACCCTCTGACTATGTCAATGAGATAATTGAGGCTACGTGTGTAAGTTACAAGCTCATGAGTATAATCCAGATCTCTTAATTTTCAGTTCAATGTTCCCATAAGTATGTCATCATACTTCTCAATGGTGTCCCCTGGTTTCTTCTGTGGCACTGCCAAATCCACTACATCCCTCCTAAGTATAAGGCCTAGAAATAGACCCTCTCCAAAATCTCTGCTTTCCAGTGAAAATTTTTCCTTTTCCAAAGAGGAAAATTCCAAAGGTTTTTTTTAAAAGTTTGCCATTGAAAAAGTAAGTTATAATAGTGTTAATTTAAAAACCTAAATATATTCAAGTACCCAAGTTGGGCTGCTGGCAGGGGAGGAGTTTCCCTTGGCAATATCTATGTCACTTCTTGCCTTCCAGAAATAAGAAAACCCAAACACTCCCCTCAGACTCCCTCAGGTCCCTTTGCCAACCACAATACCTTGTAAATCAATGATGCTGGCTGCTATAGAATATTGACATTACAACGAGTACTTCTAAAAAAGATCCATTTACTTGTACCACATGATTCTTTTCTAGGATATTTCTGTTTGCCCATGCAATATTTGATTTCCAGAATCTCTGGCATCATCATCTAATGTTCGAATCCAAGATGCTGGTTCTTTTCCTTAAGGTACATTATATTGTGCATTTCTTCTTAACTTGCTCTTGCCTCTCTTATTTCAGGATATATATTGAAAAGAGATGTTTAAATTTCTTTATTACCACTGATATGAAATCCTTCTTCATATTGCTTTAGAAATTATCACTGGCTTAAGAACTTCAGAGTGCATGTGTAGGATTTTCTAAAACTATGACGTCCTTTTTATGGTGGAAACCAATGATCAGCTTTGTCAAGAAACATTCAAGACTTCCCTCAAAGCAAAGAAATATGACAATAAACAGAACATGGAAAGTTTATAGATTAAAAAGCATTGTACTGGCATGCTTTAAAATTGCTTCAGTCAGCTAACATCTAAAAGTTTTTCTTTCTGCCTTGAAGAATATTAGTATTTTGGAATGTATGTGAGTGTTTATGTGTGTATAATTGTTGTACATTTTGTTTTGTTTTGTTTTGCTTTCCCCTTCATGGAGAAATGGTTTTATTAGAGAAAAATCAATAGGGATTATGTTTGAATTTCATCTCATGACTGAATTACAAAGTTATATCATTTGCCCAATATATTATTATATTATAGGATCAATCACAGTATTATAGGATTATAGGTTTAAAATTGGAAGAGATCTTATAAAATCCTCTAACACTGCCCCTTGATTTACAAATTTAAAAAGACCGGAAGCTCACAGAAGTAAAGTGACTTCAACTTCACTAAGGTCAAGAATGGTAATTTGGGCCCAGAGACTCAAAGTTCAGTACTCTTTATTTGCACCAGGCTGATGCAGAACTGATCAGTCCATCCCCCAAATTCGCTTCAGTAAACTCAGTGAAAACTATCTCTTGAATAGTGATATTGTACGATGATCAATTGGGAAAACTTGTCTATTCTCAGCAAGGAAATGTTCTAGAACAATTCTGAAAGGCTTATGAAGAAGAACAGCATCTACTTCCAGAGAAAGAATTGTTACCTATATATGTCTGTGTGCAAATGTGTATGTGTACACATGATAATAGTTACACATTTACTTAGTATAGGTGGAATAGGTTGGATGAATGTGGATCAAAGTATAATATCTTTCACATCAGTGTATGTATGGTTTCATTTTGGGGTTTTGGTTCTATTTGAGTGTGCTCTTACAACAATGACCAAAATGGAAGTGTGTTTTGCATGATACATGTATGGCCCAGATGAAAATGCTTACCATCTCTGAGTGGGGAAAGGGAAGGAGATAGTTTGGACCTTATGATTTTGGAAAATATTCAATGAAAATTATTATTATATGTATATGGGAAAATATAATATCTTGAAATTTTTAAAAAAGAAAATTATCTCTTGAATGCCCTATTCAGTCCCCTAAAATGATAACTAAAAGGTGACCAAATAATATTGAAATAATTGATTTAAATGAAATCTCATTCTGTGACCAACAAAAGCAAAGAATTAGTGTGTGTTTTTCTTCCATATAGCTGACAGAAATCACTGTCAAAGCTAAATATCTCATTCTTTTTAGGATTGACATCATCCTAAATGCTCAAAACTCTGAATATATGTCATAGAACTAATATAAATCCCTGATGATTAAGACTATAAGCTAAATAGCCCAAAGGATATATACATCTAAGTCTTAGAATTAAAATGAGATAAATAGGAAGTCACAAAAAGGGTACAAATAGAAAATTGAATGCACTTCCCTGTTTCTAAGGTCCTTCACAATTATATGGTTTTTAAAATAATGTAAGATGTATCTTTTACCTCCCTCAAGAGGACTTTTGCCTCAATAGAAAGAAATATAGAATATAACAGTGTGATCCTCTGCTACAGTAGAAAATGATAGCTAGTAGTGACCTACCAACTAAGGACTCCTATTTAGTAAATGGCTGCTTCTGTGTATAGTAAATAGTTAATTACTAGGCCCAATAGTCTTTCCTTTATTCTTCTAGCTTGAGAATGAAAATGGGCTAACCATGTGATCATTTCTTTCTCACCCTATGTATATGGGGATTTATTTGTTCCCATAGAGTTGGGAACAAGACCTTCCATGCTATTCAAGTTCTTCCCCAACTTCTATCTATATCAGGAGACTAGGGAGTCATAGGATTCTCTTGACAATGTGGTATAGGAAAGAATGCCTGCCCCAGGAGAAATATAGGTTAAAATATCAGTGATGATAACCTATCAACTTTGTGGTCCCCTGCCTGTTTGAATATCTGAAAGTATTCATGAATATTAGTTATTATTGGTGAACCTATTCGACCTATACTAGGTAAATGTGTATCTAATATCATTTATACACATACACATATACACACAGACATATATAGGTATATATAATCATAAAGCCCTAATTAATTTGTTTTGATATTTAAATAAATCATATTACTTTTTAGAAATTAAAAATTAAGGAATTTGAAATTTTAGAAAGGAATTTTTAAGTTTATAGAAATTTTAAAAAAGAAAACTTTAAAAATTATAAAACAATTTTTATAATATCCATTGAATATCACTGATCCTTTCCATGGAGAAGCAACATGATGTTGTGGAAAAAGACATGGACGTGGAGTCAGAAGAGTATTAGCACAGCAGAGAATATAGAACAACTAAGCTATAAAGATAGGAAAATAGGAACTCTGTTATTGTTTCATGAAGGCTATTTGCAGACAACACATAAATACATGTAGAAGCAAGGATTTCTTAGTTGAGGGTTGTAAGAGGGGTCCCATCATGCCATGTGTGCAGGAGAGGCAGAGGTACATAATACAATAATAGTCTTAGAGTCAAGAGATACCTGGCTTCAGTGTGATTATACTTCTCTCACGTAACCATTCCTATTCCTGAGTTTCTTCATTTGCAAAGTAAAAATAACTTGGCAGGTGATGAAACTGAGACAAAAAAAAAAAAAACTTTTACAGTATCAGGGAGAAGTCTTCCAGTTAGCTTTTTATCATTATAAATATAAAACTTTATAATTTTGAAAGCAAAAGAGAGGAGATAGGTAGGACATTGTCAGAGTAGAACACTGCAGTCATAAAGGTCAGGAATTCTTAGTGTCTTTTTTGTTCCTATGAATATGCTTCTCATGTTCTGTGTATTCTCCAGTGAGATTTTGGTACCATACTGTACTGTCAAATGGCCTGAGATGTAAAAAAGGACTGTGATCATAGTTATCCTGAATCATAAGATTAGCAATAGCTCCAGCCTTTAGATATTTTCAAGAATATTTTCTCTTGCTTAGGGTGTGTCTGTGTCAGAGGTCAAGGTGGTCTTTTAGTTTCTTTTGTAGGTAAAATAGTATTTGACCCATGAAAGAGCTGAATTCGAATTCTAGTGATGATAATTTATCCTCTGTGTGCTTCCTGGCCAGTCATTTCCTTTTTTCCAGTAATAGTTTCTGTATTGATAAAATAGAAATGTAAATCTTTCTACTCCCTAACTTAGAAGACTGTTAGAAGGAAAGAACTGTCAATTGTGCTATAATCTCAAAGCACTATAGAAATGTAATTGTTGTTTTTACTTAGATTTATAGGACCATCACCAAGACCTTGTCAATTTCAACAGTTATAGTTGATTGCTTTAGGGAAGTTGTTGAATTTCTTGAAGGTCCAGTTTTCTGATCTCTAAAATGGGAACAACAATCCTTTGACTATTTCATAAAGTGATTGAGGCATATATATGAGATCAAGATAAAGATGATGTGAGAACACTTTGTAATATATATATATATACATATGTATATATATATATAATTATTATTCAATGAGAACAGTTATTGGACCCCACTATATATGCAGGCCTCTAAAGGATCATTATTCAGCTTTCCTTTGACTTCTGTAGTTTAAATAATTATACTTTGTTTAATCTTTTCCCATGGCCCTTATTTTTCAACCCTTTAATTATCTTTGTGGTTCTGCTCTGAACCCTCTCCAAATTCTCCATGCCCCCCATTTGTTTTAGCATCCAGATTTGGACACTGACTTTTTATAGTCTGGGTCTAGCCAGCTTGTCATCCCTCCATCAGCACTAGGTCAGTTATTGCAAACTCTAGGTACTGGAAAATTTGAATGAGCAGAGCTAGAAAAGAACTCCTTACTAGAATCTCAAAAATTTTCATTTTGGGGCAGTTAGCCAGTGTTATTTTGCATCTGAACTTTCCATTCTTTCCTTCTCTTCATTTATTCTATCTAGTATTTTTACCTTAGCCAAAAAGCATCCTCATCCCCATCCAAAACTGTTTCATTTTTACCCCTCCTCTCAACTTCTCTTTCCCTTCATTTCAGTATTCATTGCCTCCTTCCAGGGGGCATGCAACTATATTGTGATAACCTGAATCTAGTCCTATAAGAAATTTTCTAAAATTATAAATAGCAAAATAAGTAATAAACTAAAAATATGAGTTGTTAATATTAGCATTATGATAAACTATTTAACTCTAATTATGAGTCTTTTTTTACAGATAAGAAAAATGAGATTCAGAGAGCTTTAAAGATATCATCAAGGCAAAATAGGCAGAAGATTTGGGCTTGATAGCTGCCCTTCCCAAACCAATTCTGTGCTTCTAAGTAGCAGAATACAGCTTCTCAGACTCCAAATTTAGTTATTTTTCCACCACACCAAAGAAATAGTGGTAAATACTTTGAACATATCTCATTTTATTTCACTGACTGTGTATGAATCACAATTCCAGATGGAAGTGGTGACTTGGAGACATTGTTCTGACTTGGCTTCTGTGTGATAATGGGCACTCACAGAAACAAGCTAGCAGTACCTTAATACCCCAGTGCTGTGGAAGGAAACTTATTTCTCCCCTCTCCACCACAGAAGCTTTGTAAACATTTTCCATCATCCAAGCTATAAAAAAGTGAAGCTTTATAGTAACAAAATACTTATTTGTCTCCTTAAGTGCTTGTCCGTAATTCAGTTTAATGATGCCACACTTTCTTGCAGTCCCTCTCTGCCTTGAGGGCAGTCTATATTGATTTAGTCATTCTGTTAGTCTCAGTAACAAACAACCACATAAAACACAGACTTGGAGAGGAGAAACTTTCCTCAAGTGGAAAAACACATTTATCAGTGTAATGAAACTTTTGATTCTGAGTAGTATTTAAGAAGATGTGCTCGTGTTTACGCAGAAATCTTTATGAAGATCTGAGAGCAATGTAAATTTCACTTTTAATGTTTTTTCTCCTTAGCTCTCTATGCCAAATATGACACAGAGGAACGAGTGCTGGGTGTAGAGTCAGGAAGATCTGGGTTCCAAATCCTGCCTCTAAGGGTACTGTCTGTTTGACACAGGGAAGTCATCAAACTCTACTAAACCATAAACTGATTAGGAATTTGCTTTGGTGAAAGCAGTTTCTATACTGAAAATTCTATACACTAGCAAAATCTCAGAGGCACTTGTTGATCAATCAATTGATGTGGTCCCTTTGGTTTAACCTGATACCTGATAAATGCTACAATTTGTGATCCACATGTGTCAAAAGTATTAAGAGAGTGCCATGTGGAGTGCCAGTGAAGAAAAACAGGTCAATGCCCAGAAAGATGAGCAAAGAACTCTCATGATCAAAATCCACAGTTTCTAGGGTCATTAGTCTTACTGTAGTAAGATATTTAGTTGTTACAAACACTTAGTGCCAAATAAAATTTATTATGGATGATAATGGTGGTCATCCACTACCCCTGTTATCAGGACACTTTTTGAAACAATTTGATCCAACAAGCTTGTATTATTAATAGTCTTTGTTTAAAATACTGTATTAAACACTAGAAATAAAAGGATTCCCTCTCCATACAGTATCCCATTACATTCTATGTATTGGGTTGATATTAATATAAAAGGATAAATATATCCATGATAATTTGAGAAGAAGAGATAGAAACTTCACAACTAGAGAGTTCAGGTAAAGGTTCCAGTTAAAGATAGTATATGAAATAAGCTTTTCTACACAACAAGAATCCCGAGAGATGGAAATGAAGAGGAAGCACACTTTATACATAACAGGAACCCTTGCAAAGACATATAGATATATGAGGAGGTGCTGGATTTGTGGACTTGTTTAACCATGAGAAAATATAAGCTCACGATTGTCAGTCAAAACCATAAGAACTGAACTGAACTTTGAAATCCCAGAGAGGCTACCATTAAAGGAATTCAAGCTTCTAGTGCAACTGATTACCTGTGATGGGTTTCTCATTGGTTTTTTCCTTTTAATAAGGAATTGAAATATTAAATATTTGGATATAAATATCTTGTAGTAAAATGGATCAAACCTTCAGTCATGTATAATCTCCATGAGACTTTTGCCTTTAAAAGATACATTGAGTCAGAGAATTTTATTCTATGTAATTTTATAATATGTTGGGTAGTTTAAAGTGAATCATACACAAAACAAATAGATGTATACATGTAAAAACTAATCTTTTACATTTCTACAGATGATTAAAGGGAACCTGTTCAAGTTCAGAGACTCAGCCAAGTTAATTCTAAGTAAACATAATAATTAAGTCTTGTGTGAGCTTAGATAAAGAAGAAAAATAAAAACATTTGGCAAATTTTATATTAATTTGACTTTCTCTATTTTTCAAGAAATATTTCTCAAACTCTTCTAAGCACCTTCTAATAAGTTTATTGTTTTGCTTTTTATGCTTAGGATAAGTCATACATGCATTATAAGAAATCTCTTTGACAAATGCTAACATTGTTTCATTTTCCTACACTAAATTTTTAAGAATGATTCTCTGGCTTTTCTTATGATCCCTATTAGCATTGTCAGAATCATAGTTTCCATATGTTGGAAAGGACTTGAAAGATATTTTACTACAAAAATTTATTGCTCATAGGGTCCTTGATTCAGACTTATCAGGGACCCTGCAAGCCATCTTGCACAATCTCTCAATCTCTCATTTTATACATGAGAAACAGTAAAAGAATTACTCAAGTCATGCAGTTAGTAGGGAGTAGAGGTGGAATTTGAGTTCAGGTCTCTGATTCCAAATATAGAACATTTTTCCTTTCATCAGTAAGTCAACAATTTGTTGTTAATTACCAAATATATGCCAGGCACTGTGCACGGAGACACCCAGATAGACTGGAGAAATTATTCTGTCTCCCAAAATTGTTACTTTCATTTGTGAGATGGGGAAAATGAGTCTTGGAAGAGATTATATGACTTGTCCAGCATCATAAAACTAGTAAATGCCTGAGACAGGATCCATACTCAAATATTTTTACTCAATCAGGTGGTCTTCCCACTATTCCACATAAATGTGGAAGATGATGCTAGGAATAGGTTTTGAAAGCAGAGAATGACCCAATGAAACATTAATGGGGAGGGAATACATTCTAAGCATGACAGAAAACCAGAGCAAAGTGGTGGAAAAAGGAAAGTATTATGTTTGAGGAACTGTCTGATGAATTTCAAAAGATAGGGTGGGGTCAAGTTTCAAAAGATTTCAAGAGGCAACTAGAAGCATTTACTAAGGGTATAAAAGTCACATGATCAGATCTGTATTCAAAGAAAATCATTTTGTAAAACTGTGAATTCTAAATTGAAGAGGGAAAGTTAAGGCACAGAAAACAATTAAGAGATCAGTGCAATGATCTAGGTAGGTGAGAAATAATGGAGGCCCAAACTAAAGTAATAGCAGTGTGACTATAGAGAAGGAATCAGATTGAAAAATGATAGAAATACTAAGATATGGCTACTAATTGCGTATGTTGGGTGATAGAAAGTTAAGTGCAATGCCAAGTTGACAAATCTGTAACATTGAAAGAATGATGGTGCCTTTGACAAAAACAAGATAGTTGGGTGAAGGAGCTGATTGGAAGATGGGGAGGAATGAAAGATAATGAGATGTTGAGTTTGAAGCAGATCTAGGACATCTAGTTTGAAATGTCTAATAGGCAATTGCTGATGCAAATATGAAGCTTGAGAGAAAGGCTGAGGCTAGATAGATCTGGCATTATTGGCATTGAGACGATAATTAGAAATTGATGAGGTTGTGAAGAGAGAGATAATATAGAAATAAAAGAGTAGGAGACCTTGGACAAAGCCTGTAAGAACATTATATTTTCAAAAACATCTATTGCACTCTGCTAGGTTCTGAAGGAGATACAGTGAAAATAACACACATGCACACAAAACCAAAGCACAGAAAGCATATATGCATCCTTTTAGTGTAAGCTCTTCTCATTTGAAATCACTAGCTCCAAAAATAAAGTCTGTGTTCCAAATGTAAGGAAGACTTTTTTAAATGAACTTGAAGTTAATTTGTTAAAGACTGAAAAATATGGATCAATATTTCTGCACCTTGGGCTTACAATTTTTATTAAAAGTCTGTTTCTATGCAGGCCAAAGTTGGCTAACTGAAGCAAAGGCAATAACTCTACCCCACTGAAGACTTTGAATTTAAGCTCCAGAGCCAAGTTTACAAAAGCAAATTGTGAGATGTACAAGAAAGAGAAAATTCCTATAACTGGAATTATAGGATTGGGAGGGAATCTACAGATCAATTCTTTCAAGATCATACAATGAGATCTTGACAGAAGCGAAATGAGAGTGTAGAAATCCCAATGCCCATATAGTGAGTATGCTTTTCACTAAAACAAGATGTCTATCAAGGCCAGTGTGGCATATTGGTTAGTGACCTGGCCTTGGAGTTTAAAAAATCTCTATGCAAGTCTTATCTCTGACCAACACTGGCTGTGTGGGCAAATCATTTAAACCTTCAGTATACTTCGAAAGTGTCTAAAACTATTGGTCTCCTATAAAGTGTTGACTTGTATTGGTAGCAGGAATTTTCCTCCTTAAGAATTCCCTAATAAATTCACAGTTGCCATCCCCTTCCCATTGGCCAATTTGACTGTCCTTGCTCTTGTACTAAACATCTGAAATCAGCAAACATCTCTTTTTTGTAGGGATCTTTGAACACATACACAATACATACATACACACCCACATAGGTCAATGTATACATGCATATACAGATATATGCAAATATATTATATGCCCACATGTACCTATATCTGAATAGGTATACATGTATTGTTTATATGCATGCATATATTTGTATGTGTATGTATCCAGGATTAATCATCGTAGTAGGACATAGTTTTAGATTTGGGTTTGACACTATATTGTTAAATATAGTACCAGGTAAGTACCCTTTTATCTATTTATCTCTCATTTTTCTTTATGATATGAATTCAATTTTCCACCAAAATAGTTCAGGAGGTTTTATTAATCCTGTTTTTAATAACCTCTCCATTTCTTCTCAGTAGCTGATTCAATTAAGATTCTGGTCTCAACATTTCCATTTACTTCTACTAATTTGAACATACATTTGTACATACTAATTCTTTATTACACATGGGAGATAGATATTGTAGTATCTCTTTCTTGGGAACAAAAGCTGCAAAAATGGATAAATTTACATAAAAATTGTCTAGCCTAGAAAGTGATGTTAAGTCCTTTTATGGAAATGAATTATTTGAATCAGGAGAGCAGCCTGTATTTCTACCCATTTTCCACCTGCTGTAGCAACAGCTAACACCCTAGAAGAGCTTTTTCTGAAATAAAAAGTATATCTCAGTATTGAATTGTGTAGCTATATACATCACATATAAATTTTATGTGTCTTAGATTTAATTAATAGCATATTGCTAGGGAACAACATTTTTAAAAGACTGAGGAAAGAACTCACTATTAAAATGAATCATAAAAGTAGTTTGTATTGTCCTTGCAGAATGGCCCATAGCATATTAATACTACAACTAGTAAGGAATTCATTGACACTCCTCTTACATTTTTTACATAATTCAAGCTTCCAAGGAGAGTCCATATCAGTGAAAGAAATTGATGCCAAATAGAAATATTCGCATTCCATTATAAGAAAGCCTCAGACCTGACAAAAATTATTTGTATTTCACATTTATCCCTTTCATATGTTCTACTTACAAGCCACTTTGTTCTATTTCCTATTCCTTGAACTTTGCATTTCATTCACTAATTTCTTCTTTCCTCATGATAACCACCCCTCCCCTTTGTTCTCTCCTATCTCTCCATTTCTTGGAACTGGTTATTTCCTTTGAGACTCACCTTAGATGACATAAGAAGCCTTTTATGAACTCCATCATTTTGAGTTTTCTCTCCTTTCTCAAATTATTATTTATACATGTTTTATCTTTATATTGCATATTCCTTCCTTCAGGGAATTTGTCAACTTTTGGCAGAATCTATTTGATTTAGTTCTTTGAATCCTCAGAACCAGTTATACTGCCTTGAACATAGTATTATTTAATAAATGTTCATTACATTAAATTGGATTTGTGTACTTAATCCTTATTATATAAAAAACACATGCTTCTATTATAATTAATATAACTTAAAAAACCTTACATGTATTATATCTATATATCCATCTCTATCTCTATCTCTATCTATACCTATATCTATCTATCTCTCTATATCCCTTTTAAAACTTTCTTCTGTCTTAGAATTGATGAAATTATCCATTCTAATGCAGAGAACAATAATGGTTAGTTATTTGGGGTTAAGTGAAGTGGCTTGCCTGGGTTTACACAGTCAAGAAGAGTCCAAGGTCAAATTTGAACTCAGGACCTCCCATCCCCAGTATTGGCTCCCTATCCACTGAGCCACCTAGCAACATCATGAATAGAGCTTTTGAGAAATGTAATTCCAAGAGTCAACTCTCCTATGTGTCATAGAATGTTAAAATGGTCCTTTAAAATCCCTAAGAGGGTGTGACTCATCTAAGCTATGAAAATTCTTCTCCTAACTTTTACTCTCAGGGTCTTAATGCAAAGCTATATCTCCCATCTATAGTTATAGGGGGTAATCTTGAAGGGTTACAGGTAATTTGCTAATGTTATCATCTTGAGCCCCTAATGATGTGCTCCCTTACAAGATTATCAAGACAATAAAGTGAGTCACCAATATTAGTCACTTTTAGAAAGAAGTATGGCTTAAGTGGTAGAGATATCGATATATCTGAGTCTATCTACACATATACACCTATCTATATCTATATATTATTACACTCTCCCACAAAAAACAAAAGTATGCAGGGTGAAAATGGGCTCAAGCATAGAGAGTACATGTGGCAAAGAGGACATTCATGGCTTCTGCTTGTAAGAAGTCCTTTTCTTCCCTTCACAGAGTGCATGGTTAATCTGTATTATCTATCCTAGACTCCCAGTACAGACACTTGCATTAGCTAAATCTAGGCATGCCTCTGCCAAAAAGACACACTTGGGAAGATGGAAAGTCCAAAGTTCTCTGGACCAGGCAGGCTCACATTCCAAAGACCCAGGAAGGGAGATGTGGCTGAATCCAAAGTTGAATTATCTCTTCCCTCACTTACCTGAGATGGGTTCTTCTCAGGGGTATGTTAGGAAAACACATTCACTCCTATTTCTGGAATGAATCCCTTCCCAATTTGCTTGACAATTTAGAGATAATCCCTGGTACCTGGTCAATTTCCTCAGTCTATCAGAATTGTTACTCTTGTTAAATGCCATTGCATTAGTAAGGACACTTCTCACTTAATCAAAGGACACTGTAATTGAATTAATTAATGTGTCATCTAGCATTTAATTTAGGAGTAGAGTAAATCAATGAATCCTACCCTAATAAAAGTATTTGATTTTTATGTGTTTTGAATTTTGGTGAAAAATACACAAAAGGGGCATGTAGAAAACATCGGTAAATATATTTCTGCCCATTAAACTGAGTATATATGGAGCCCTGGTATGTGGCACCATATTTTACAATTTAGTTAAGAATCTGGAACTTAATTCCCAAGAGTAAAAGAAAGAGAGTATGAGGCATAGTAGAAATAGCATAGGATTTAGAATATTGACCATAAGGGAGAATACCCATGTGATCTTGGGAAAAACACCTTTTTTCAATGTTAAATATCAAGTTATGAAGTCTAATAATGGCAAATAAGAATGCAGAATTTGCCAAATTGAGAGGTAACTGAAATGTGACAGGGAGGCCAGCAAGGGTTTGTAGTAGCATCTATCATTTCTCTTTCTGGGCAAATTGTAATTGGTTAATAATAAATCTCCTATTTTGAGGAAATTTCATCTTAATAGACTATAAGTTTCATGGTATGAATGCTATGGCAGTAATCTAATGTGCCTGATATACAGATAATGGTGGACATTCTCATTGTATGCACACTGTTCTTTTTATTTAAATGATTTGTAAACATGTCACCTTCCATTGTACACTCATTAAGTCTCCAATTTAGCAGGCTCAGATATTTCATACCGAAGCTAAGAAAACAGCTCAAGATTGCCGTCTCTGGGGGTGTCTTTCCACTAATGTCACTGTGCTTCCTTATCCCATAGTGCTTACTACTTCTATTCTCAGATCTCCAGTGAGTGGTATTTTGGGAAGGAATGAATGTATTTGTTGCATAGCTATTATGCCAGGAAATAGATGTGTAATCAAAGGATTTGGGCTCAAATTCTGCCGTTGACATTTGTTGGCTACGTAATGGTGGGCAATTTCCTTAACCTTTCTGGGACTTTGTTTTCAAATTTGAAAAATGAAGGGATTGGATTTGATGGCCCCCTAGGGTCCATTTGATTTCTTTATCTGTGATTCTGAATTCCCCATGAATCAATCAACAGCATTTATTGAGCTCTTCCTAAAGACCAGGTACTCTGCATTTTCACCAACTTCTCAAAATGCATGTGTGGGCACTCAAAGTAAGTGGGGAGAGGCACTAATAAGGCTTAATACTCAGGAAACTTAAAATCTAGAAAATACTTAACACATGCATCTACATAAACATACATACATGTATTTCAATGAAATGATACATTTATATATAAAACAATATATAGCATATATACATACATATGCAAATATATAGGAAATGTGTGTGCATATCACACAAAGCTTTAAAATGTTCATGATTTCATCAATGTAAGCATTCTATCCATTGTCACTGGCACCGGTAGTATTCTTCATGGCTCAAAACAACTAAAAAGTTCTTTCACCTAATGTCCAGCCATCTAGGCAAAAGAGTCTCAGAGCTTGCCTCCACTGCTACTCTGAATAGGAAGGTCTAAGCATTCTTGAATCTGGCTTAGTAAGGATTAGCACTTTGTAGATCTAACCTTTGAGAACTGAAAACTGTCTCCATCCCATGACTGGCATCAGAGAGTAGAGGAAAACACAGAAAGCCATTGCTAAGCTTGGAGAAAAGAACTGTAAGTGTTGCTTAATTCAGGGAAGGTAAAGACTAAAGTGGGATGGAATCATTTATCCTGAGGTCACTTTCTTGTGACTCCTATAACACTTAATTGAGTGTCTTGCATAATCATGGTGAGTGTTCAAAAAATATTTTTCTGTAAAAATGATCGGTCAGGAAATAAAGGTGATTGAGTGCAAGATCCTTCCACTATGTGGGAGCCATTTGCAAGGGGTTATGATCTAATCCTAAAAGGAACTACCTGAAAAGTTTCTGATTTCCTCAGAAGTCTTATTAAGGAATCAGCTACTTGGGAAGTAAAAATTAAGAACTTAAACTTCATATGGCCCAGAGACATAGGATACATTGGGTGCCCAATATTGCCATCTGTAATATGTGATCTTTCCATTGAATAAGGAAAAGCAAAGAAGTAGGTAGGTCTCAGGTTTTCTGAGATAAAACTCCTTGAGTTCAGAAACAAGGATGGAGATAATCTTCCTTTTTGAATAGATGATGTTGTGGGTACTGTCCTGGAAAAGCCTGGTTCAAAACTTGTCAGTTATTTACCAGTTGACTGACAGTGGACAAACTCTGTATCCTCTCAGTATCTCCATTTACTTGTCTGCAAAATGACAGAATTTAACACAATGACCTCAATGGGATCTCATCACTTGAAAAAGTGGTTCTTTGGATTACTTTGCTAAATTGTGCCTGAAAGTTCTGGAGGTTGAAGAGGTGTGTGTGTGTGCATATGTGTGTGTGTGTGTGTGTGTGTGTGTGTGTGTGTGTGTGTGTGTGTATTTTGGAGGGGGACATTCTTTTGGAATTCTAAAAGAGGCTAGGATAAGAAACAGACAGGAGCCTCTTCTCATAAAATTTCCCTAGCCTCTGGAATTTCAGATCTGTTACATAGTGTATATTTAGGTGTCCTTAAGTGTCTTCCTGGCTATTTAAGCATCTTCTTGGCAAAGCTATCTAATTTTTTTAAAAAAAGAAAATCTACTTTGTATACAAAATTTTGGTCCAACATTATTCTGCTAAAGTCAGTTTTTCCTATATTATATGATTCCAGGTAATAATTTCTATTAAGTCCCAGTTTGATCTTTTATACTATAAACTGAAACCAGAAGTCAGAGAGAGTATAAACTATCCTACTCAGTACCATCAATTGGTCAGTATCTCAGAAGGGACTAAATGGGCCAAACACCATGTTAGTTACTAGAGATAGTCAAAAACAAGATGGCATCTGAACACTAGAAGTTATAGCATCATATGAACTATTTTGTAGACACACATGGAGATACAAAATACATTAGGAGAAAAATAACTTGATTTGAATGAGAATACACTAGGGCCCTATGACAATAATAGAAGATGATATGTACTTCATGCTTTAAGTTTGCAAAGCACTTTAGATGCTTTTTAATCTCATTACCACAACACTTTGAACTAGATACTATTATTATCCCCATTTTAGAGATAAGAAAATTGAGGTTCAGAGTTTAATAGACTTGCTGAGGCTCATGTAGCAGCTAGAAAGTATTTTAAGTGGAATTGCAATCCAGGTCATTCTGATGTCAAGTCCATATCTCTCTCCACTTTGTCCTGCTTTCTAAAAATCAGAGCAGGAGCATCAGGTTCTTTCCTTTACCTTCCTACCTCTTTTCTCAATGGGTAGATTTGGGCTGTAACTTTGAGACTGTAAGTCCACACATTTTATTGTGTTAATAGACTTCAGATGCTGTGAAAACAAGTAAAGAAAACTAGACCTGAATACTGATATTTAACTATACAAAGTATGGCTCTTCCCCCCAACCCAGAACTCTGAAATCATCACCCCTCTCCACTTACTATGGTGGTTAGTGTTCTGATCTTGAGGGTGGGATAGCTGGGAGAAGACACTGGGAATGTGAAGGGGGAAGGGAGAAGAGAGAATGAAAACACCAAGTCTAGAGGAATATGATTTAAGAGATAAGCTCAAATGTCACAGTTCTCTGCTTTGGCTGCTGTTGGGTTTGTCAGATTTCTGAATTCAGGCCAAATAACTATCATAGTCTGTGCTTCATAGGTTTGTATTGCCAACAATTTCTGTAACTATGGATTTAATGACCAAGAACTTTATAAAAACAGTTATACTAATATGATCCATTGGCAGGGGGAGGGGCATCCTTCACCAATGGGGAGATGACAACAACAAAAAAGTAACAGTCCCTAGATCATGATGATAATTGTCTGAGAAAGTAGTTCATACATAGAGTACAAGATACATAGAATGAGCTTGGATTTATGTCTTGGAATTATATTTTATATCAGAGCATATTATATATCATATCTTATATCAGAGCATTTATAAATCATTTTCTTTTCCACTTGGAACTAATCTTCTACTTTGTGAAAGCTTTTAATTCATTAAAATGAATTTTGTCTTCCATGGCCATTCCATATGCTCTTTATTATCCTCACCCCAAATTCAAAATCAGAGGGAAGCACCTAATTTAAATAAATAAATAAATAAATCAGGAGAATAATTTGATAGGAACATAATGTGGTTTTTTTAGCCTATATGGCTTGTGGTGAAGAAAATGTTGTTTTAAGAAAGAAAATTAACACTATAATAAGCTATTCCTTTGGAAACGGAATTGTATATGCAGTACCTACATACTTAATCCTAACCTTAATCAACAATATGATATGCCAACTATGGAAAATAATAATTTATAATGCATTTACCAGGTAAAATAACTTCCCTGTCTTACAGCCACCCTGACTTACAAAAGAGGGAGAGGTGTAAATGATGTCCAAGGAGCCCCAAATCAAAACATGTCCTGATGGTATTGGGGAAGTTAAACTACTTTATGGGTCAAAATAAGCAGCTCCCATCTAATAGATTTTTTAAAAATGAGACTAGTTATTGCCCTCTTAGAAATGGAGAAATTGGCACATCTTCCTGGAATGCAAAAGTGAATCTCAGCAAGTATTTGACCCACCAGTTCTTAAAATAGCTGTCATCCACAGTGTCAACACACAGAAGGAATACCCATTTTTCTGCTTTTGGAGTCACAGGGTGTGACCTTGGACTTAACCTACTGGGTATGAATTGGTCATCCTGACTTCACAGTGCCCCTTTTTTTAACCCATCCTTCTGGTCTGGCACTTACTCAAACTATCAATGGTCTATTTTTATTTGGCTCTGTGTGATTTTCAAGAGACTAACATTGATTATATATAGTACAGGAGACCCTTCACATTTGCATGAGATAGTCTCTAAAGATCTCCACAAATGGGAAAATCCCTACTGATTCTGATAGAAAATTCTTCAAGAGGTTGCCTATATTTCAATCCAACACTCTCCTTTATTTCAATGCTCTCTCTACCAAAACAATTATAAGGTAGTTCTCAATTAGACATTGATTCAATAACCACTTTGTACCTTCTACTTCAAACAAGGAGAAATAGTTTCCTTCTTAGCAACTATATTGTTCAGGAAATTTTTCAGTTGCAACTCTTTGCAACCACATTATGGGGTTTTCTTGGCAAAGAAACTTGACGAGTTTGCATTTCCTTCATCAACTCATTTTACAGATGAAGAGACTTAAGCAAACAAGGTTAAATGACTCACCCAGGATCATACAGCTATTAAGTGTCTGAAGCCAGATTTGATCTCAGGCTCTTCTGACTCTACAGCAGGCTCTCTATCCCCTGTGCCATCTAGCTATGGTAGTTAGAAGTAGAAAGGCAGGTGAGGGGAGCATAGAATTATAAATCAAGAATAGAAGGGAATTCAAAGGCCATCTAGTCTACCCCTCCCCATTTTAAAGTTGAAGAAATGGAGGCCTATAGAGTTAGTGTCCTGCTTTTTCTTAGCAGGTAGTTAATGTTAGATATGAGTCTAGGTCCTTTTGCT
The DNA here is from genome assembly GCF_027887165.1 of Monodelphis domestica. Lineage (NCBI taxonomy): Eukaryota > Metazoa > Chordata > Mammalia > Didelphimorphia > Didelphidae > Monodelphis > Monodelphis domestica. The sequence goes on from NC_077234.1 coordinate 62,585,964, forward strand.
CATTATACCATAAATTTAGAACTGGAAGGGACATAAGTGGATATTTATTCCAACTCTAATTTTATAAATGAGGAAACTCATAATAAAGAAGTGATTTGCCCAAGGTCATACAAGTAATATATAACAGAGATGGAATTTAAACCAGAGAAATGTTTAAATTTGGGTAAATCAAACAACATAAAAATAAATAAACCAAAGTAAAGATATGTATCTATACCAGATAAAACCTAATTGTAATTTTTTGTTTGGTTATGAGTATGCTACCAATATTCATTTCTCTCCTCTACAAAAAGGAACATACTTTAAGATATCCTAATTATGTCCCTAATTCACAAATTATAAGAATACTCAATACAAGACTAAATTTTCTTTAATGAATAAAAAACACATTTTTCTTCATATGATCTTTTCTTTTAAACTCTTACTTTCCATCTTAGAATCAAGACTGCACATTAGTTCCAAAGCATATGAGCAGTAAGGGATATGTAATGTGAGTTAAGTGACTTGCTGATGGTCACACAGCTAGGAAGCAGTTGAGGCCAGATTTGAGCCCAGAATTTCTATTCCCTAGATCTACCTCTCTGTCTTCACTGAGCTACTTAACTGCCTTCTCACCATATTATCTTAATGGGATGAGTCACAGATAAAAATCTTTCCAAGCTTCTTTTATTTGGGATCTTTCGTATTTTCCAAACAACACATATATGATTCATGTTTACTAAAAACAGTTGCCACAAAGGAAAGAGTAGGAAATCTCTAACTTGATTGTTATTTTTAGACTTAGAATAGATGAATATATTTTTAAAATGAAAGGGGGCAATTTAAATAAAAAACAGAATGATCTCTGTTACAGACAAGGAGAAGTTAAACAATCAAGGTAGCAATAACATTGCCTTGCACACTTTAGCTCTAACTATAACCAGCTTAGGAGAACTTTTTCAACATGGATATATATGGCTTCTCCATTTTTATGATCTCTAAAGCACATAAATATGAATGAGAGTAATATGAAAAAAAATTATCAAAGACTATGAATACAATCGGGACCAGATGCCCAAATCGCTGATTTGGGGATGTATTTTACTATTCCCAAGAGAACCCTGAAGTCATGTCCATTTAGACAATGAGTTCAATTGCCTTGACAACTAATAGTCAACAATTTGCTTGACTATGCTTAAATAGAGTAGCCTATTCTGCTGGCTTAAGTAGTTAAATCACTCCAAATGGTTCAAATAAAACTTCAATTATAAATGTTTAGATTTCATGATTGTAATAAAGTTAATTTTAAAGGAGGGCCTATTTAAAATGTCTGATGAATGCCTGTGCTGTTTACATTACAAATAATTTGCTCTATGTTGAATTCAGCCTCCCCTATTTCTCTTTATTGTGTCACACCCTAAATTCATTATTTCAAAAATATATTTATCTCCCAGGTAGAATCAGGAGGAGTTATACAGAATTTTTTGAGAGCAAAATTTGTTCTGAATTATCTCTTCATTCATTATAATTATGATGTGTCCAACACTCAAAATTCTTTCTCTGATGCTTCATTTTTTACCTGTCAAGGAACTATATAGAAGGTAGGCCATATGCTGATAATAATAAAGAAAACACATAAATTATTCCATTCCCTGTAGAGCCTAGCACAGTGTGGTATACATGTCAGGCCCTTGATATTTATTAAATGAATGAATAAATGAGTAAATGGAGTAATATTAATTAAATACATACTCTAACAGGCTCTATACAATCAGTTAAAGACAAATTGACCAATTTTCAAAGAATTACACAGCCACAGAAACCATATAGTTGAAAGTGAGGAATTCCTTCCTCAGCCATTCTGGTAATTCATTCTGTCCTTTTGAGGCCTTCTTTATAGTGAAGGGGAACCCAGAAGAAATGTTTCCTCTTTTAGACAGCTTTAATATTAGGAAGTATATTCTAATATAAAACCTATAATTGCCTCCCTACCCTTTCCACACATTCTTAGATCTGTCCCCTAATGCCACATAGGATATAACTAATCTTCATCCATATAGCATCCTGTCATATATGTAAAGGTAACTTTTATTTGCCTCCTATGTCTTCAAATTCCCATCCATGATTCCAAAGTGCTTAAAACCCTTCATCATTCTTCTATACATATTCTCAAGCGTCACAATGTTTTCTAAAAATGTGGTGCTTAGAAATGAATCCATATTTGAGATCTAATGTGACTAGAGAGAGAATTTGATATGGGTAATTTCCTCTCTTTCTGGTCACTGTGTTCTCCTAATATACTCTACATTCCTATTTACTGTTTTGAAAGTAATGTCTCACTATCCTGATTTTGTTATCATTAGCTTTGGGGTTAGTATGTACAAAAGCCTTCAGGATTTTCTTAAATGAAAGCTGGCAAGTTATACTTTCTTCCATCTTGGATTTGTGAAGTTAATATCTTCAGTCCACAAATAGAACTTCATACTTATTTCTATCAAATTTCTTCTTATTAGAGTCATCCAATATTAAAACTTGTGATGATTTTTTTTGGATTATGAATTTGTTAACCAAACAATTAACTCCCCTTTCCAGCTTTAAGCTATTTATAAATTCAAGAAGAATGCTAATATGCCTTCATAAAAGTCATTTCCTGAAAATATCAAACAAGTATAAGGCTAAAAACTCATCTTGATTCACATTAAGTTCCTAAAGATACAAAAGTATGTTATGTTTGATTCAATTAAATTCAATTCAACAAATTCGTTAAGTGCCTTCTATATGTTGAAAAGCATAGACAACAAATTTCAGTAATAAATTAAATGCTCCAAATAATTTAGCATTCATATTCAGAAATCAAACATTCACTAATCTACAAGTAGACATAATAGTCTAATTTATCTTCAGATCATAAAGATCTTTCACTTTCTACTACAAGAGACAGGCAATAGAGTAGTGATTGGAGATTTCAATATCTTCTTTCAGTTTTAGATAAGTCTAACAGAAAGAGAAACAAAATGGATAATATAGAATTGAACAAATTACTAGAGATTCTAAAATTAAATTATATCATATTCTAAATGAAACAGTGAATGAATGTACATTTTTTTAATCATGACATAGAACTTTAAGAAAAATTGACTAGGCATCAAGACACAGACATATTGCAAACCAAATTTTAAAAAAAGGAGAAATTGTTAATTCATTCTTTACAGGCAATAAAACAATAAAAATGGACTTTGGAACTCAAATCACAAGTAAAAAGCACAAATCCAAATGGAGACTTAGCAATGAAATTTTAAATGTTGAGTGAATAAAAACAAAACAAAACAACATTCCATAGAATCATTAATTATTTAAAATAAAGCAATGATGATGAAACAACATACAAAAATTTTGGGGATGCTGAAAAACAGGTCCTTAGTAGAAAAAATAATATCTCTACAAACAAAATAGAAGAAAGATTAGTAAACTGAGTATACATTTTAAAAATTAGAAAGCCAACAAATCAACACATCTAAAATAAGCTCAAAAGAGATGTTAAAAAGTGGAATAGAAATAAATGAATTCAAGACAAAAATCTAAATGTTAAATAAAAGTAAAATCTGGATCATCAAACATACTAACATCAGTGGTAAACCTTTTGATTATTAAAATGAAAAAATAGGTGTAAAAAACCAAATCAATAAAATAGCAAATTGGGAACATGAAATTACAACAAAACTAAAATAAATAAAAGAATAACCAGAACACATTATAAACAGCATTATGCTAACAAAATGGAGAACTCAAATGAAGAAGATTACCTTACAAATATACAATACCATTTCTAGGAGAGAGATCTCAAATAACCTATTTTACAAAAGGAACTGTACCTACCTGTAAAATAACTACCAAAGGTGGGGGGACCTCCCAGTTTTTATGGATTCATACAATAATTCTCTCAAACCTTTAAAGGATTAGTACCTATACTTCATAAATTATACTCCAAACTTAAAAAAGAAAGCCTACCAAATTTCTTTTATAAGAGAAATATAGTCCTAATACCTAACTCAGGAAGAAATAAAAGACAGGATGAAAATTATTGAACAGTGTCATTAATGAATATTGGCTCAAAAATTTTAAACTAGACATTTACTCAAGAAATCATTAATTATGTGCAACTGAGATTTAAACTAGAAATCCAAAAATGTTCAATATTAGGGAGAGAATCAACATTAGTAACCATGAGAAAACTGAAATATTTTTTAAAATCATCTCAATAGATAGAGAAAAACCTTTTTATGAAGTGCAACATTCTTTTTCTACAAAGGTTGCACAAGACATAACCATAGAAGGACATTACAAATATCATGTACAATGGAGATTCCTTGGAATCTTTCCAAAAATATGGGAGTGAAACAAAGAGTTCCACTCTCCCCACTTGACATAATTCTGGAACTGCCAATAGCACTAAGACAAGAAAAAGAAATTAAAGACATGAAGATAAGTTAAAAAGGAGATAAAATATTTATATTTACTGATGATGTCATGGCATACTTGGAAAATTCATAGGGAATAAACAAAGATACTAATTGATTTGTTTAATAGTTTGAGCAAAGTTTCAGGCTCCAATAAGCAAACATTCAGAAATCAATAGCAATTCTATACAAAAATAACAAAACCAGAGAAGGAAAAATAATACAAAATTCATAAAATATCAGGGGACTGACATAACAAAATATACAAAATATTTGAACAGAGTAAATTTCAAAGTGTTCCTTAAAGAAATAAATAACTACTTACATAGCTGGAAGAATCTTCAGTGCTCCTAGCTAGGCATTGTCAATATAATAAAAGTTACCATACTCCCAAATGCTTTTAATATTTATAATGCCATATTAGTCAAAATATATTGAATTTGATGAAATGAAAACAAAATTAATTTGGAAAGACAAAAACTAATGATAAAAAGAAATGGGGTTGAAGGATGAATAGCACTTACAGACCTTAAATTATATTATAAAGCATTAGTCATCAAAACCATCTCTTAGTGGTTAAACAATAGAAAAAGATAATTAGAACATATTAGACTAGGATGAACCACAAACAATTAAAACCAATGGCCCAGTATTTAATAAAGTAGAAAACATAAATTACCTAGAAAAGAACATCCTTGTTTCATAAAAGCTGTTGGAAAAACTGGAAAGCAGCCTAGCAGAAATTAGGCTTAGACAAATACTTTACATTGTATTATACAATGCATTCTAAGTGGATAAGTAATCTTAATATTAATGATCAGATTATTAAAAAAAGATAAACATATCATATATTTCTAACAGCTATGGGTAAGAGTTGTTTTCTCAACCAAATAAGAGACAGGCAATTAGAAATGATTAAATAAATAATTTTATGTCAAACCAAAAAGCACTTGTAGAGATAAAATTAATCTACCTAGGATAAGAAAGGAAGTGGTTAAATAAGAAAAAAAATTGTATTAAATTCTCCTGATATGGACTTGGGATCCAGTATAGCTCAAATACTCATTGCTTAATATGTTTTCTGATTCAGTTCAATATTGAATTTATGTAAACCCTCCAAACTTCCCATGTATATAAATATATAGCAAATAGTTAGAATGAATCCATTGAGATGCATTCTTGATGAAAGAGGAACATGAGATATGCTGATTTTGTGAATTTATTTGCAGCCAGGTGACTAGCACTACCACCAATAAATACAATGCTTATTCAGAAAATTACATAGAACTTTAAAATCTATTATCCTAGTGAAAGGGCTTAAAATAATTTAACACAGGTAAACAGGGCTGTAGGCAACTTTTTGAAAATTTTCAAGAAAGCACTAACTAAAAAGAAATATCCCTCCTAGTATATATTATATGGCAATTTCAATTAATTCACAGAGTTTCTCTCAAAGGGGCTTTTAAGAGCTGGATGTTTTGCTATGTTTTATAGCAAAATCATTTCATTAAAGAGCCCATAGTCTCTACACTTTAGCAGTGTTTCAATTGTTAATGGTACCTTGAAATACAGCACTGTAGTTTAGTCAATTAAAAAGAAAGAAAAAAAAGAGTTTAGCAGAAAACTCATAATTTTTAAGTTTAATAAAGTTAATGAAATGCTCTCCTCAGAGCTATGAGTAGGAATTTTGTTCTTGGGGCACAAATTAGTTGGTGGAGAGTAGATACCACAGGGCTTCAGAGGAAGGTAACAAAGGACCTGAAAGAACATTGCAACATTATTTCTTAGAAAGGGACTGGGTAGAGAGGGGATGGGATAGCTTCCAAAACTTTTTGTTAAATTTGAACTGACCTGTCCCCTCCCTGTTGAAGCTGATAAAAGTTTGCAAGTGCTTTTAGTAAGTTCGAAATATGTCTTCTTGAGGCAATGTGCAACTTGCCCTATTCAATATTTAGTTTAGTTCTTTCTAAAATAGATCTACAAAACTTTTGTTATTTCTTCTGGTCAGATATGGAAACAATGGGTTTGCTTATTTGAAGAAGGATACAAGCAAGAAATATAAACAAGGAAATACATGTTAGGAAATCAAGATGGGCTGAATATGAGGTAATGGTAAGAAATAATATGTCAGGCAAAATTGTTATAGAAGAAAGTTAAAAACTCTGACAGCAAGTTGGATAGGTACCTATGTGATAGAGTCTGGCACTAGAGAAAAAGTGCCATACTGCAGAGTATATGAAATTGATCACCTCAATGGGGGAGGGGCCCCAGGAGTGGAATCCCAAGGAGAGAAGACTATTGTTAGGAGAGCAGTGAGGGTCTCTCTGTCTTGAGACTTAGAAGAGAGAAGGTGGATAAAGACTTTCTCCTGAGGGTTACCCACTTTTCCTGCTGGTGGCTGGAAATCCTCCCCCCAACACTTCCCAATTGAAGGGACTTTCAGAAGAGAAAACTGAGAAGACTTTATTTAAATTCCTGTTGCCCAGGGGTAAGAACATGACTCTTCTTCAGGGGGGCTCAGGCTGCCAAGGCCTGAGTTCCCCCAAACTCGAGGAGGGAGGAAAAGGGTTTAGATAGAGACAGGGACCTCTTTTCCCCACTTTCCTTTTCCCATTCTTCCCTGCCCATTATTCCGTTGGTACTGTCTGATTGAGTTAACATTAAAGTTATCTGTTCCCCAAGCGCAGTGTGAGTGAATGGAATCAAGGGGAGACCCTTTGATCTTGAGTAGTGAAGAGGGGACAAGAAGGACAAGAGCAAATTGGGGAGAGCAGCTTTAGCTAAGGAGGGAGGCAAAAGGGGGAAAATCTTCAAACCCCCTCTCCTCTCTCTGAGCCAACCCATTACATCTGCTGTCTCCCCTGAACCTCACTTTGTGGAGAAGGGAGTTATCCTCTCTTACTCTCTCTCCATCCCTTGGGGTCCAAGCCTCCTCTTGGGGGTACATTCGCTTCCCTCTCTCTTCTTTCTTTTTTTAAAGACACTAGTAGTGAGATTATGGAAAGGCATGGGCAAAAGTTATATAGGATGGGCAAGCATGAATGGGTTCTTTTTTGTACTATTGGAAGGAACTTTCTGATCAATGAGTTTACAAAAGTATTAAGTTGAGCTGATGTGTAAAAGACTTAAAAAATTCATATTTCATAAATAAAATAATTGGTACAAAACAGAGTAGTGGGAAAACCAATAATTTGGGAACAGAGAACTTGGGTTTGTACCTCTTCTCTATTTATAAACACCTAGAGTGACCTTGGAAAAGAACCTTAATTTTTCTAAAGTCTAAATTCTATTATCCTATCAAAACCAGAAAAAATGCATGTTGTATTTTCCAAATCAGTGAATACCATACATCTTTATTGATTAAAAGCATTGAGTTTTTGTAGAGGTTGCCTGCAACCGCTTACTATACTACTATTTTTGTGGATGGATGCCTGATAAGGAGATTGTGAACTGAAGGAAAATGGGTAAAGAAGAGAAGGGGAGAGAGAGACAGACAGACAGACAGACAGACAGACAGACAGATGAGAGAGACAAAGGCGGAAAGACTCGGAGAAAAGGAGTTAAAAAACATGTGTTCCATCATAATTGCTCCTCTGATAATACTGAGAGAGAGAGAGAGAGAGAGAGAGAGAGAGAGAGAGAGAGAGAGAGAGAGGGTGCTGCACATGTTCCCAAACTTTTATTGAAGAATCCAGGAATGTAGAGTGCGAATGAACATGTGACATGGCATAGGATTTAACATTAGCTCGATTATCAACCATATGATCATAGAGGAGGAGGTTAATCAAACATGTGACTTAGTATGGAATGTGGTCTAACAAAGAGTTAGTTAGGACCCTGTGGCAGCTAATGTCCTGCCCATGAATACTTTTGACCTTTGGACTGAAGGTTTGGAAATACAATAATCAAGAAATAATATGACTATGAGTCTAGTACATGAGCACATAGGTTACAATATTAATGCACCAATAATACTTTCAAGATTAGAATATACCCAGGATGCTACAGTTTTCATCTAATGTAACCATGATTCAAAATAGAATATAATACTTTAGAATAATATTTTAATTAGGAGGGGAAACTATGCAACTTTGTTTTTTTTCCAAGTGCTTGATAAGAAAAGATATCCAATATATTTATATTTATAAATAGACATATAGATGTAGAAATATGTAAATTCAAATCCATAGTAGAATATCAGGAAAAGAGACATGTAACTGATCGTAACAATGTAAATGATAGTAAGAATAGTTTACACTAATATAGAACTTTACAAAAAGTTACATATTTTATTTCATTCAATAGTCTTAAATATACAATGTAGCAAACAGTATCAGTTTTGTTTTTATCCCCAGTATTACTAGCCCTATTTCCAGTGCTTTTCTCATCCACAACCACAACCACCAGCCATCTTTGAAAGGAGTAAACCTGGTTCAGAAATGGAGCACCTTGTCTACAATCACCATTAAACTCCAATTAACTACCACAGAGAAAATGAGTCCATTCAATTGAAGTACCTCAACTCCAGTCTACCAACCTTGCTTCTTGACTAGACCTGAAGAAATCAACTACTAAAGTTTAGGAGAAGGTTAAGTACTTCAGTATTTCTCTTTCAGCAACTGAAGTCCAAGTAAAGAAAATTCTTCTCACCAAAGTCCTTGGCATTATCAAATTGTTTCAACAGCAGAAATGGATACAGTTATATCAATAGAAATGAAAATACTGAAGGTTGATTCTTTTTTGTCAATTTACTGTGCTTAATCATATGACTTGTAGCTGAAAACCCTTGTATGTGTTACCTTCCCCTAGAGATTATGATCTGCTTGAGAAAAGAAGTGTTTTAATCTTCTATTCATATCCTAAGAGTAGGTACATTACCTTGCATATAATAGTCACTTAATCAATATTTTAGGCAATTATAGATATAAGGAAACTGAAGAAAATTCAAGATCTTGTCCAAGATCTCTCAGCTAGTAAGTAGTGGAACTGGGACTAGAATCCAAAATGTGAGGACTTCCTGATACACAAACATGGTTTTAACAATCACTGCAAAAGTTCTTTTTAGAGATCTTTCTAGATTCCTAACATGAAGCATTATTTTTATAGAAGGGCAAATGTAGTAAAAAATGTTTCAATGGATTTTAACTTTTTGAGTGGGCCATTGTGAAATAGCTGCTTGTCTAGTGGGTCAGTCTGATTTAAAGAAACGTGGGCAAGAGTCCTTTAGAAGCCAGATGGTTTCTATCACTGTCTTTTATTTTTTAACATCCTGGCTTTAACATGACTGCCAGGCTCCTTTTCATTGCATATCAGTCAAATCTAGTTAGGATGAATATGTCAGGACACTAAGACCTTTTGTGGAAATTTATAATGAACATTGACAAAAATAAATGCACTCTCACTTAGGGCTAGGAAATCTCTTTGATATATAGACATTTTCATTGTAATTGGGCTTATTGTCATAGAACTTATCCTGAATTAAAGTTCTTGATCTTTATGGTGATTTATATTGTGGGGGGAGAGGGGAATTACGCCTTATCCCTTTAGGCAATAACCTGGTAGACAAAGCATCAGTTTTTGAACAACATTTCTCAAAATGATGTTTAGACATACTTGACCATTTACAGTTGTAATAATACTGAAGAAAATAAAAGCATTTGGTAAAAAAGTTTCCTTTTCAGATAGTGATATTTCAAAATTTATTCTTTTAAGTGGCAATTTACTAAAAGATTACTCATTTCTTAGCAGTGAAATAATGTGAACTAACCAATGATATATATTACTACACTTTGACTTCAAGAGGAAAAAATGAAATTCTTATTACAATATTTCCCACTGAACAAAAGCAAGAGAATAGATACATTTCCTGGCCAAATATGTATTGGTTCTATTAAGAATTAGTCAGTATCCTGAACTGTTTTTTTTTTTGCCCTCAAGATATTACTGGAAGATTGAAGTTTGCCAGGGAAGCTTACTGCAAGCAGTCCCTTTCATGTGGGGCACGTGGTTTTAAGAAGTTTTCCAAGTGGTCCTAATGGGTACTAGTATGTATATTTTGGAATTTAATCAGGATCAGTAACTGAAGAGCATTGTTGTTTTGGTGAGATTTACAAAGGAACTTTAAGCAGATTTTTTTAAAAGGGGAATTTAGCCAAAATGTTTGAGGAAGGATAGCCAGTCTTTTTTCTTTGAATGAGAGTGCAATAAGTATCAAATTGAGTTTCAATAGGTTTTTAGTAGGCACTGATCTGAGGGTAGCACAGGGGTTCCAAGAGGATATGGAGAATTATGGAAATGAAAACATGAGGTCATATCAGGAAACTAAGAGACAGATGGAAACTTAATTGTATTTGTGGATGTTACCTAGATCATATGGATGAATAGAGAAGACACAATTACAGGGTTACCCACAGAGGAATGCTTATTATAGAAATAAAGCAGACCTTTAATTTAACTAGCATTTATCAAGGGCCTAGTCTATGCTAAGGCAAGGGATACAAATTTAAAGGCAAATAGTTCCTGCCATCAAGAAACTTACATTCCACTACATAGAAACATGTAATATATCAAAAGTAAGCAACAATATTTTAAGAAGTGAATACTAATAGCTAGGGAGATGAAGTAAAGTGTCATGTACCAGCTAATAGCTGACAGGCCTTTTGAAGGACATTGACACTGGTTATATATTTATAGCATTTCATTATAGTCTATTAAGTGAGTGATTCCTTTCCCCTACATCCCATACCTTGAAGAAGCTCTCCTGGACACTGAGTAGTGTCTTTTCATCAGTTACTTTCTCAAACAGATCTTCAAAAACTTAGATCACTTTTATTTGGATATAAAAGCCTAGAACAATATTTTTAAAATTGTGGTTCATGGACGTCTGGTTGTCTGTGAAGTCAAAATAATTTTTCTAATAATATTAAGGTGTTATTTGCATATTAAAATATTATTTTTTCAATGATATATGTGTGTGACCATGAATATTTCAACCAAAAAATATCCAAAGGATGGAATGCAGAAGCATATATCAGAATCTAGCTATCTTTTATTAATGACAGCATTGAAGTAATATGTAAAGATGCATTAAAAATTCTACTCTTCTAATTGTTCTGTTCTGGGAAATATATTTTTAACCAGATGTATTTTTATTTTAATGAGTAATTGATTTATTATTAGTTTCAAATGAATTAATAAACATAAAATATCAGTTATATTTCTAATATGTTAAATATTGATAGATATAATTATTGGGGTCCTCAGTAGTTCTTAAGAGTGGAAAGGAATCCTGTAGTCAGAAAGTTTGAGAATCACTACCTTATAACTGCCAAAGACTGTAATTCAAAGGGTTCAAAACAAAAATGACTATTTTGAGATAAACAGAAAATCAATGGCAGCTCTTGGTTGGTCAGTATGCAAATTATAAGGTAATAAAACCAGGCAGATGAACAATGTCTAAAGACTGTGACAGGGACTTGCCAGTGAAATTATCATTTAATCAATAGACATTCATAAATTACTTACCATTTACCATACACTAGGCTAGACACTAGGGATACAAATCCAAAATTCAAATTATCTTTTTCATCAAGAGGCTCATATTCTTACAGAGGATGCAACATATACATCAATAAGTATATACAAAATAGCAAATAGTAAATTCTTTTTGGAAGGAAGCATACTAGAAGTTAGGAGGGTGAACAAGTATATAAAGGCATTTAAGCAGTGTTTTGAAGGAAACATAGCATATAAGATACAGAAGAGAAATGTAAATGCATCCCAATCCTGGGACACAATCAATTCAGTCATGAAGATGAGAAATGAGAGATCAGGTACCATGCATGAAGAACATGCTAAGAAAGCCTAAGTATGATTTGTCTATAGGATCTAAGAAATGAGAATCTACTAAGGTTGGAAAGGTAGTTTGAGGCCTGATAGTAAAGGGCTTTAGAAGCTAAAGAGGAGCTTATATTTGATTCTAGAAGCAATAGGGAACCATTACAATTTCATAAGTCGGGGTGACTTAGACCTTCATTTTAGAGAAGTCAACTTGGTAGCTTTGTAAAGCATATAAGGGAGAAGGGAGAGACTTGGGCTGAGTATAACCCCTAGAGGATATTGTATTATGAAAAGAATAGGTGATAAGGGTCTGAAGTTATGTGTTTATATAAGAGGAGAGAAATGGAAAGATGTAGGAGATATTGTGAATTTGATGACTGAAAGAGAATGAGGATTCAAGGATAATGCCATGTTTGTGACTCTCAGTGGCAGGAATGAAGGTTATGATTCTAAAAGAAATAGGGAAGTTCAGAAGTGGAATTGATTTTTGGAAAGTTATAAGTAATTCATTTTTGGACATAAATCATCTAAAATACCTTTGGATAAACCAGTTTGAAATAGATATCTTTGACTGCAGGTCAGAGAAAAACACTTTGTAATCTGACCCCAGATTTCATTTTCTACCTTGAAAAGTAGGACCTTTTAATTGACATTTGTAGGTCAACACTCCTGCAACTTATAGTCTTATTGAATGGTCTAGAGTAAAGGACTTAATTAGGGTTATATAGGCAGAATGTATCAGAGGTGGGATTTTAACACTGGGTCTTCCAAGCTTCAGGGATAGCTCTCTATCCACAATGCTTACTCTTTAAGTAAGAAAAGGTATCTATCTACCATCTACCATCTATCTACTCTCTAAGTAAGAAAATGCTAAGGTTGGTAATGGTGGTAGTGGAGTAGGGATCAATCCTTATTGATACTGTTAATGACAAATAAATTCAGAAGTAAATAAAAATGATGTTTTTTCATTTGTGAAACTCTGAAGAAAAGAGTTCTTTAAAAAACAGAATTGATCTATTGTAAAAAGAGGCAAAAAAAATCCAATGAAGAAAAGCATGCCATGAAAAGTAGAATAGATGAAATAGAAAAGGAAAATCAAAAGGTCATAGAAGAAATTCAGTATTTAAAAATTAACCTTTTGCAAATAGAAGTTAACAACTTCACAAGACATCAAGAAACAATAAAACAAACTGAAAAGAATGAAAAATCTAGAAAAAATATTAAATATCTCATTAAAATAACAACTGATGTGGAAAATAGATCCAGGAGAGAAAATTTAAGAATTATTGGACTACCTGAAAGTCATGACTAAAAAAAATAAATAAATAAACATCATACTACAGGAAATTATCCAAAAAACTACCCTAATATTTTTGAAGAGGGTAAAATAGAGATGAAAAGAATCCACAGATAACCTCCTGCATTAAATACCCAAATGATAAATTCCAGGAATTTATAGTCAAGTTCAAGACCTCCCAGGTCAAGGAGAAAATACTACAAGCAGTTAGAAAAAAAAAACAATTCAGATATCAGTGAGTTCCAGTGAGAATTACACAGGGTCTGGCAGCCTCCACATTGAAGGTCTTGAAGACTTGGAATACAACATTCCAGAAGGCAAGGGAACTGTGTTTACCGCAAAGAATCACCTACCCAGCAAAACTGAGTATATTCTTTTAGGGGAAAGTATCATCATTTAATAACATAGAAGATTTCCAAGCATTCCTGAAGAAAAGATTAGACTTAAACAGAAAATTCAATGCCCACATACAAAATTCAAGAGGAGCATAAAAAAGGTAAATAAGAAAGAAAAAAGTTAAGGACTTCAATAAAGTCTAATTGCTTATATTCCTTTATGGAAAGATGGTGTTGTAGTAGGCTGTCTAGGATGATATGTCAAAAAATAAAACTAGGAGTGAAAAAGAGGATAAAACTAAGAGAAATGGGAAAAGAGAAGTAAAATGCACTAAATTTATATCACATAAAGAATCTGTTGGCTGGGGACAAGACTTATACAATGGGAGGGAGGAAGAGGTTGGTGATGGATAATACTTAAACCTTACTTTCATTGGAATTGTTTCAAAGAGGGAAGAACAGTCAGATTCATCTGGGTATAGAATTTTATCCTGCCCTATATATATATCCTGCCTCTCTATAAGAAGTAGAAGGGGAATTAGAAATGGAGTGGTAGGGAGAGGAATAATACCAGGGAGGGAGAGGTTGGGCATGGATGGGGATCAAAAGACCCTGTAGTAATAGGGGAATAAGAAGGGAGGTGTATGGAAGGGAAGTGATATAAGAGAGGGGGAAGGGAGGAGACTGACTAGAAGCAAAACACTAGAGGGGAAGGAAAGAGTGAAAGGAGAAATGTCAAGATTAAAGGAGGAAGTCGAAATGGAGGGGAATACATAGATGGTAATCATAAATTTGAATATAAATGGAATGAACTCACCCATAAAATGAAATCAAATAGCAGAAAGGATTAAAAATCACAATCCTACCATATGTTGTTTACAAGAAACACACTTGAGGCAGGTAGACACACACAGGGTAAAGGTAAGAGGCTGGAGAGAATCTATTAGACTTCAACTGAGGCAAAGAAGGCAAGAGTAGCCATCATGATCTTAGACAAAGCTAAAGTACATTTTTTTTGATTTGATTAAAATTTGATTTGGTAAAAAGAGATAAAGAAGGTAATTACACATTGATAAAAGAAGTATAGATAATGAAAAAATATCAGTACTCAACATATATGTGCCAAATGGTACAGCATCCAGATTTGTCAAGGAGAAACTAACAGTGCTTAAGGAGAAAATAGAGAGTAAAACTATACTAGTTGTGGACCTCAACCTTCCCCGATCAGAACTAGATAAATAGAACATAAAAAAATATAAGGAAGAAGTAAGGGAAGTGAATGAAATGTTAGAAAAGTTAGATTTAATAGATATCTGGAGAAAATTGAATAGAGATAAAAAGAATACCTTCTTTTCAGTGGAACATGGTATATATACAAAGATTGATCAGGTACTAGTTTATTAAAAACATTGCTAACAAATACAGAAAAGCAGAAATAATAAATACCACTTTTTCATATTATAACGTGATAAAATCATAATTAATAAGGGTTCATGGAGGGGCAAATTAAAATGAATTGGAAACCAAACAATCTAATTCTTCAAAATGGGTGGGACAAAGAACAAATCATAGAAACAATTACTGATTTCATTGAAGGGAATGACAATGAGGATACATATTGAATATATGATAAGACTCAATGAGGTGCAAACATGCAAGAGCTAGAAGTAACACTAATAATATTCAGTGGATATTCTTGCTATCCCATCAAAGGCATCACCACCATTATAATAATAACTAAGGAATGAAGTCAGTATAGGAAGCATCATGTTCCCTTGTCAATTGCAATAATCAGTTTTTTTTTTCTATAATACTGTGGTCAATTGATGGCTTCTGAATTAGAATTATAGATTTATTTTGACTGTCACAAGACTAGGCAACAAAAATGGCTTTGGGAAAATCACAACCTTTAATTCTTATTAAGAAAATTGTTTTTGTTTAATCTAAAGAGGAGTTTGATGCTACTTTATGCTTTTAGGAGTAGTAATCAGTCCTCCATCTCTCTAGAATAGGAGTCTTCAACCTTTTTTATGTCTTAGATCACTTCTCAGAATAATATTTTTAAATAAATGAAGGAAATGCCAAATTAGTGAAAAAACAGATTCAATTTTTCTCCATTCAAGTTTAAAGCCCCTTTGAAATTTATGCAAGAAAACTTTGGTAGTTCATATACCCAAGATGGCTCTTAATTAAGGATTTACAAGCATTCTCAGTGGAGGAATTATTCTCTACTTTCTTAAAAAATTAAATATTACAGGTTATATATTTTACTGACTAAATAGATAGTAGTGGTAGAATTTACACAGGCATGACAGAGAATGGAATGTGATTACAGCTCTAATCTGTGAGGAGATCATGGTAAAGATACTAAAAAGACACCTAGAATTTAAAAGATCACAACTCAGGAAATGTATTACTCACAGGCTCTATGTATTTAGTTTTTCAGCAATTGAATCCAAGGTAAAACTAAGGTGGTGACATGGACATACTAAAGGAAATATCTGGATCTAGAACTCAGAACTCTCAATCTCTGACCCTATATCTGATTTCTGTTGGTGGGGATATTCATAGCTACTAAGGTTAGGTGGTCCAGATTGGAACTTTTATTATCAATCAAAATGGCACTCTAATTTGGAAATTTTATAAGCTCGCATATATGGATTACATGAAGTTTATTTAACCAATTATGAGCAGGGGAATCTTGCAACCCTTCCCTAAATAAAGTTATCTAAATGAGTTATTGGATACATAGGAACTTCCTACTACATAGGTGATTTAATCATTGGTCAAACATGGAATTACTTCCATTAGCTAGGGCCTAGAAATAGACCAGTTCTCACATAGCCATAATCAGTTTCCCAAATCAAATCAAGAGAGTAAGAATATGACAGAGGCATAGCATTAACTACTGGATTAGTAATAAGAAAATCAGAAAATTTTTAAAAAGTGATCATGATTTGTGCCAGCTAAGGATTTGTAGCTGGGCATATGTGGCATCTAAAAGATGATTAAACACAAGAAAATACAAAATTTGAGAAAACATTGGTCAGGTAAATTGTCCATCATCAGTAATTCTATAATACCTTTTAAGTAGCTCCTCTATAGTTGGCTTAGATTCTAGCTTCTATTTTCAAGGACTCTCTCACACTCATTGATTCACCACAGTGATTCCCTGTGTAATTGCTGTGCCTATTCTGAATTGACTTGAAACCTTCTTCTAGCTAATTTTTGGGTTCCCTTCTCAGCTGCAAGTCTAAATCTCTCTTTCCCCACCTTTTTTTCTTATATACACCTTGCTTTCCAGAACATTAAATGCTCTTCCTACCAATGCAGTGCAGTATCTTCTCTGCCACTTATCATCTTTAAAAAACAAACAAATTTTGCCTTTTATCTTGGTATCAGTTCTAAGAAGGAAGAGTGGCAAGACTAGGCAATTAGGGTCAAATGACTTCCTCAAGGTTGCACAGCCAAGATTTAACTTAGATCATTTTGACTTAAGGTTTGGTGCTTTACCCACTGTGCTAGGTAGCTGCCCCAAACTTATATTTTTAAAATGTTGTTTAGAGTAGTGGCATCAAATCTGTGATGATTGCTACCCACAGAATGCCTAGGACCCCTGAACCAGATTAAAATGTAATTGGGAAATATTCAATGAAATAAATTTAATAATAGAATATAGATAATGTGAATATATGTTTTTTTTTCTAAATCAATATGAAACAACCAGTGATCTTTACATATGCTAATTGGGAGGGTCTAGAACAATAGGAGATTAAATTACTTGCCAAGGATCACCTAGCCAGTATTGTCAGGAGTGATACATTAACCTGGATCTTCCTAGCAATATACTCTGTGGTACCACCTCTCTTTATATGAATATACAAAGAATAAATACAAAGTGAAAATTTTTTAGTTTGGCAAAAACAGTTTGGGGTTCAAGAAAGGCCTCATAAGCAATATAGTATGACCTAAGTCTTAAAAGAAGAAGTAATTTTTTTACCTTGGAGGATTTTATATATATATATAAACACAAACTAAGGACATGGAGAAAGTAATGGAGTACTGAATGTGAGAAATGGAAAGAGCAGTCAACTAGAATTTATTAAACATTTATTATGTACCTCCCACAGCTAGGGGACACAATAGAGATAGTGCTGGGGCCTGGAGCCAGGAAGACCTAAGTTCAAATCCAGCTTCAAACATTTACTAGCTGTGTCTCTGGGTAAGTCATTTAACTTCAGTTTGTCTCAGTATCCTCAAGAGTAAAAAAGGAGATCATAGTAATACCTACCTCTTGTGGTTTTTGTAAGTAACAAATATAATAATATTTGCAAAGTAATTAGCATAGTACTTGATACATAATAAGAATTTTATAAAAGGTTATTGCATTCTTCAATACTTGTCCATATCCTTCCAGAAGTACTCCACAAAAGGTACCCCTTTCACTTCCTTTTGGGGGAATGCTTTGATTTCTTTAAACATCACAAGGATACCAATGAAAAAGCAACAGAAACTTTCCATTGACTATATCCTTCTTTTCACCATGTGATCAGTCCATCCAGTTCATTTATTATGTGCTATAACCTCCAGAAGTTTATTTAACCAACCTTCTTCCCCTCCTCTCCTTATTGGTAATGGAGGAATTGGAGCATGAAATAACTATCCAGAATGCATCAGAGAGGAGTAAATTCTCTTGCTCTTGAGTGCTTCTCCAACTGTAGAATCAGGTCCTGAATGACCTAGCATTGTCAAAATCTGAAATGGTTAAGGAGATCCTCAATCTGAGGAAGCTAAAAATGTAATCTTAGAAGTCTTTGCTTGTTTCCTTAGCTACATAACATTGCACAAATATTTGGGTTGTAATTTTGTGACAGTGGCTTCACAGTTATTTGGTCAAAATGTGGGAGTCTTTTTATAAGAATGAGATGCTCTGATATCACCTTGATTTTTTCTCAAGAACCACATTTAAAAATTTAACTGTCCCTGTTTTCAGTGGCATATTTAGCCAACTCATCCTACTTATAAACATAATTCTACATAGCATGGCTATATCATCTCCTTTATGGGTATCAGAAAGTTACTTCTCTCAGTTTAGATACAGAATTGTTTGAGACACACACAACAGAAAAGTGCAGCTTAATACTAAAATAGAAAGGGAATGTCAGCAAATCTTTACCTCTCCTCCTGCCAACCATTGGATTTCTCAGAATTTTAGCAATTCCATCCTCCCTTCAAGAGTTAAAATAAAATGGATCATGTTTGGGATGGGAGTCAGGGTTTGGGGTGGGATGAGCAGTGATAATCAAAGCAAGAAGAAAAGAAAGGCAAGAAAATGCTGATGAATCACTGTGTATTCAGAAAGGGTGAGCTAATGCATTTTTTCCTATGAATAGTTATCTCCCTTTTTTATTGTCAGCTACATCATCTATTTATTTGGGGTTATAATTTTGTTTATGTGCCAGGGGTAAGTTGTGTTTGTAAACCCCCTAGAAACAAAGTTTTATCTCTAGAGACACAGGACATGAGATCCTCTAGAGCCCAGTGGCCTTGAAGCTCAGCTGTTGGCCTTGCCCTTGACCTGAAGGACCTCTCTCTCTCCTTCTCATTTTTAAAGCCTAGATGCTGTATCCATGCCAATGAAGCCTTGTAGTCTTTCCTCTGTGGGCATTGCCACTTGTGTGCAGCTCTGCCAAAATATCTGGTGTATGTCCAGGATGTGACATGCAAACCTGTAGGGAATTAGAGTACCAAACCAACTTCCCTTCAGAACACAGGCAGCTTGATCCTCAGATTAACTTTAGAGAATTGGTGGATAAGATTAAATAGCAAGAGAGCTAAATCCCTCATGGAGGCATACACACCCTGTATTCGTTTCCTCCTGCTGTCCTCAAATGCTTCTTGCCTGGAGCCAGTGTGTATTTCATCTTCAGATGCTGCTGCTGCTGCTGCTGCTGAGTGGGGCAGAGTTAGTCAGGCACCAGCGATTTATTAGACCCTTAATTTGGGTCAGGTATGGCACTAAGCACCCTGGGTATACAGCAAAAGGGAGAAAAAACAATGATAGAAATGTCACAGACTGCTTAAAACTAGCAAAAATGCTCACTTCTAAACCAAAATTTTTAAATGGCTAACTTTTTGAAAATAGGGATTAAAAGGAAAATATGGATTTGTGGTTTATTCATTCATAACAAAGGGCATAATATACAAGAATGTTGGACATTTGAGTTAGAAGAACTTAACGTGGGGCCTGTCTTTGCTTCTTGGCAGTAACAGATTAGGAAGGATGTCAGTCAACTAACAGCTGCTCAAATACTCAAATGGACGTGTGACCTCATGCAAGAAGGCATTCTATACAGCAATGCAGATCTGATTTGTTCATGTCTGCTCTCAGCCAATATGATTCATGTTCTCCTTAAATTGGCTATAGGAAATCCATCTAATCAGCTTGATCGATTTTTGAAAGCATCTGCTTATGGAACAGGTGGACATCCCTACTGGCATTAACAATAATTCTTAATTTCCTAAATAATAATAAATTAATTCCTAAAGAATAATTTCATAAATTCCTAATATTACATGGCTCAAGACATTATTTCCTTTCTATATAAATATATAAATTGAGGAACTTGGCAAAGATGTTTCTTCATGTCCTTTCCAGATTAGAATTTATTTGATTGCTATTAACAAATCTAGGGATCAGGGGTCAGGAAGACTAGAGTTTTAATTTGACTTCAGATGTCTAGTAAGTCATTTAATACCTATTTTCTTCAGTGGTCTCAGTGGCAAAATATGAATAATGATAGCACTTGACTAAGGATCAAATAAGATAATCTCTTAATAAATCTCTTAGTGCAGCACCATATAAATTTAGTTATTATATATAAATGTAGTTATTGAGAAACTGTTAGATCTAGTCAACATAAGGACCAACTGGATTTCTTTTGAATTCTTAAGACAGAAATGAGGAAGGCATAATGAAAGTAAGTATAAAACATAATTTCACTTCCTTTCTCCTTTAAAAAAAAACAAATTTAAAACAAAAATCATGTTGTCAGATTACCAACTGAAATGTTGTCAAATGAATTGATAATTTTAATCCTCACATTCTCTCAAATGATGCAGTCACAGTAAAATTATATCTACCCATCTTGTTCTTGCTCTCACATCAATTCATTGAAAGTAATTTACTCTTCCAATCTGGCTTTGGACATTTCCTAGCTGTGACCTTGAGTAAGTCACTTAACCCTGATTACCATGACCTTACTGCTCCTCTACCTTAGAACCAATACATAGTGCTGATTCTAAGATAGAAGGCAAGATTTTTTTTGAAGATATACTTGACTTGCTGGAGATTTTCTTCACTTTCTCCTGACATTGTGGGAATATGAGTAGAGTGTGAAGTTAGCATTGGTAATACAAAATTTTGTTTTTGCAAAAAAATGCTTTCTAAATGGATCCACATGGTCAATTTTCTTTTCTTTTTTTTGTTTTGAATAATTATGTTACATTGTATTTACATAGCATCGAACATTAGTTCATGACAATATGGGACAGCATTTTGCTATAAAAATTATTCAGTGTGAAGACTAAAGAACTCAAGAAACATTGTTGTAAATGATAAATTCAATAAAATAATTATTGCAACAAGTATTTCCTTACATATTCATCTGTATAAATGACAGTTTGAGGTAGCAATATATTTTTTCTGGTGTCAAAAATTAGGTTGGATAGTGTAAATAAAGATATTTGAGAAGTGACAAATGGATTTGCAGAAAAGCAAGGAGCTCAGAACTCTGAACACCAATCAGTGGAGGAGAGGAGATGGTGTTCCAATGGAATCTTGAAGGAAGCAGTTAAGCAGCTTAAGCTGGCAGAGAATTCATTCCTTCTCTGGCTGTTTGACCAGAAGGTAGAAAACAGATTACTTAATCTACTTTCTAGCCATTGCCTTATCCATAAAACTGTGAGCTGAAAAGACTTTGGGGTTTTAGCCCAGAAGAAACCTATCAGCATTGCTGGCAATATCTCCCCTTAGGGAAAGATAATTTTGTTTCCTGAATTTGAATTTATCTTGAAATCTTCATTCAACAGGATAACTTAAAAAATTAGGGAGACCTATTTTCCTCTCACCCCTCCCCTCTCCTTACCTCCTCTACCCAAAAGAATAAAAGACCGTTTAGTTGAAGGATTTGATTGTGGGGTTTTATTATTATGGGAAATCTTCAAAGCTTACCATCTGTGAAAAGAACATTTCTAAGACAGTTGAAAGGGAACAGGAAGTAGTGTCTGGGGAGGGGTTCAAGATCCAGTATTTTTCCTGGATTGCTTCCTGGTATTATCTCTCTAACATTTCCCCATTACCATAATTCCTCTAGTATAATTGTCTACTATAATAGATACCATAGGCTTGAAATTTAATTTTTGAAAGATGATTTTAAAAATATCAAGACATTTCTGGGTTAAGATGGCCTCAGAGTAGAGGCAAGGTTCTCCCTCTCTTCTCCACCAACCAATATAAAGTGCCTCAACAGTTCAAAACCAAAATCAAATAAGTGATGGGGTTCCATTGTAGGGCTCAGCACTGATGGTAGGCAGAGTTTGAGCATTTCCATGCCAAAGGGGGGGATAACTCCCAACAAAGCATGAGCTCACCATTCCTCCCCCACTCCAACTACAACTCTAGAGTCTGAGTGAACATGGGAGAATCTCTAGGTTCTTGGGGAGCTTCCCGGGTACACCACAGACTTACCCCTAAGAGCAGTGAGACTTGGGACCCCAGGAGCCTGAGGAATGTGGAGATTAGGCACAGAGAAAGGGCAGGGCTGCACACAGCAGATGCTGCAATGGAGACTAGAAAAATAGCCTCAAGGCAGAAACCTCTCTGGAACTCAATAAAAAGATCACCTACCTTCCTCACTCAGACTTCTGATCAGGAGGGAACAAAGCAATGGCTACAAATACCCAAGAACTATAATCCACAGCTACCAAAAGCCAACAACAACAACAAGAAAAAACCTTGACTCAAGATAATTTTTATGCAGAAAAACTCCAGACTGCAGAGGAGACAGCAGAAGATGACAAACAAACACATCCAAATCTTCAACCCCCAAAATGGAAATTTGTCACAAGCTCTTAAGGAGATCAGATTTGAGATCATGAACCTAATTAGAAAGATAGGAGAAACTTGGCAAGAAATGTGGGAAATAGTTAAAAAAGAAATTAACAGTTTAAAAGACAAATTCCCACTTGGAAAAAGAAGCACAGAAATCAAATGAAATGATAGCAAATTGGAGAACAGAATTAAATAACTAGAAGCTATGAAAAGCAGACTAGACCAAACCAAAAAGGAAAATCAAAAGATCATAGTTGAAAAACAGTCTCTAAATATCAGAATTGGGCAAGAAGAAGCTAATGATTTCACAGGACAGCAAGGATTATAAAAGCAAAGTCAGAAGAATGACAAAATAGAAGAAAACATGAAATATCTAACTAAAAAGTCGATTGACCTGGAAGAATGGTCTAGAAGAGACATCTTAAGAATCATAGGTCTAGCTGAAAACCTAGAAACAAACAGAAACGTTGACATCATTCTACAATAAATTATCCAAGAAAATGGCCCTGATGTTTTTCAACAAGAGACCAAAAGACATTGAAAGAATCCATAGATCCTCCTCCACATTAAACCCTCAAAAGACAATGCCCCAAGAATGTAATTGCAAAATTCAAGAGCTTCTAAGCTAAGGAGAAGATTTTACAAGAAACCAGAGAGAATTAAATTGTGTAATTAGGATTACACAGGATCTGGCAGCCTTCACACTAAAGGATCACAAGGGTTGGAATATGATATTCAGAAATGCAAGAGAATGGGGTCTACCACAAAAGATTACCTACCTATCAAAATTTACTATATACCTCCAGAAGCAAGCATGAGCATCTAACAAAAAAAATAGAAGATTTCCAAATACTTGTGAATAAAAGACCAGAACTAAATGGAAAATTTGATGTTCAAATACAAAAATCAAGAGAAATATGAAAAGATAAAGGAGAAAAAGAGGGGGAATTTTTTTCCCTTTTTTATAAGGGCTTCAATAAGGCCAAAACAGTTATATTCCTATATGAAAAAATGTTACTTGTAATTCTAAAAATTGTATTCAGTATTGTAGTACTTAGAAGAATAATTCCCAAGTAGAGGTTGGGTTACTAGGTGGTTTAAGATGATATACAAAATAAAGAAAGGAGGGGAATAGAAGATAGCGCAAAGAGAAACTTGAAAGAATAAGAAAAATAGGATAATCTATAAAACATAAAATGGTGCTTGGGATGGGATAGGGGAAGAATACTATTATAAAAATGAGAGGAAGAGAGTGGTAAGAAGTAATACTTAAATCTTACTCTCAGTGGAATCAATTCTGAGAGGGAAGAACATCTAGTTCCATTGAGGTATCAAATTCTATCATACCCTACAGGAAATTTTGGAGGGAAAAACCAAGGGGGGATTGGGAGAGGGAGTAGAAAAAAAGAATAGAAAAAGAAAGTGGAAGGAATTTAATAGACCCTAAAGAAAAATAAGAGGGGAATAAGAAATGTGGAGGTAGAAAGGGAACTAAAACAAGGGTGAGGAGTAGAGGGATAGATTAAAAGCAAACCACTGTTGTAGAAGGAAATAGTGAAAGAAGAAAGGGCAGGTTTAGGAGAGGAAATCAAAATGATGAGGAATACATAGGTGGCAATCATAACTTTGAATGTGATTGGGATGATGAAAGCATATAGCAGATTGGAATAGAAACCCAAATCCCACTAAATGTTGTCTACAAGAAACACACAAGAGGCTGGTAGAAACACACAGAATAAAAGTAAAAGGCTGGAGCAAAATCTATTGGGCATCAACTGAGAAAAAGAAGTCAGGAGTAGCAATCATGATATCTGACAAAGCCAAAGTAAAAATAGATCTGTTTAAAAGAGATTGGGAAGGTAATTACATTGTGATAAAAGGCAGTATAGACAATGTGGAAATATCAGTACTCAACATGTATGCACCAAATGGTATAGCATCCAAATTTCTAAAGGAGAAACTAGTGGAGTTTAAGGAGGAAATAGTTAGTAAAACTACACTAGTGAGAGACCTGAAGTTACCACTATCAAATCTAGATAAATCAAATAAAAAATAGACAAAAAACTATAGACCAATCTCCTTAATGAACATAGATGCAAAAATCTTTACCTAGTATATTAGCAAAAAGACTCCAGCAAGTGATAACCAGGGTTATTCATTATGATTAGGTGAGATTTACACCAGGAATACAAAGCTGGTTCAATATTAGGAAAACCATTCACATAATTGGCCATATCAATAAGCAAATGAATAAAAATCACATGATCAACTTAATAGATGCAAAAAAAGCCCTTGACAATATATAACACTCATTTGTATTGAAAACACTAGAAAGTATAGGAATAGAAGGGCCTGTCCTAAAAATAATAAACAATATATGTTTAAAACAATCAGCAAGCATTATTGGCAATGGGGATGAATTAGAAGTATTCCCAATGAGATCAAGAATGAAACAATGATGCCTCATTATCACTTCTATTATTTAACATTGTACTAGAAACACTAGCTGTAGCAATTACAGAAGAAAAAGAAATTGAAGGTATTAAAATAGGCAATGAAGAGACCAAACTATCAGTCTTTGCAGATGAAATGATGGCCTATTTAAAGAATCCTAGAGAATCAACCAAAAAGCTAGTGAAAATAATGTACAACTTTAGCAAAGTTTCAGGATACATAATAAACCCACATAAATCATCAGTATTTTATATTTTTCTAATACTTCACAGCAGCAAGAGGTAGAAAGAGAAATCCCATTTAAAACCACCCTATACAATATAAAATACTTAGGAATCTCTCTGCCAAGACAAACACAGGCATCATATGAACAAAACTACACAACTCTTTCCAGACAATTAAAAGATCTAAATAACTGAAAAAAACCCATTAATTGCTCATGGGTGGGATGAGCTAACATAATAAAAAGGACCATCCTACCCAAATTATTTTACTTACTTAGTGCCATACCTATCAAACTACCAAGAAACTTTTTTCCTGAATTAGAAAAAAAAAAAAACTATAACAAAGTCTGTTTGGAAGAACAAATGATTAAGAATATTAAGGGAAATAATGAAAAAAAAAGGTGAAGAAGTGGGGCTAGCAGTATCAGATCTTAAACTGTACTATAAAGTAGTGGTCATCAAAACAATATGATACCAGTTAAGAGATAGAAGGGAGGATTACTGCAATAGACTTAGGGTAAGTGATCTCACCAAAACACTTTATGATAAAACCAAAGAACTCAGCTTTTAGGACAAAAACCCACTATTTGAAAACAACAAACTGCTGGTAAAATTGGAAAACAGTATTGGAGAGATTAGGTTTAGATCAACATCTCACACCCTATACCAAGATAAATTCAGAATGGGTGAATTGCTTGAGTATAAAGAATGAACCTATAAGTAAATTAGGTGAACATAGAATAGTTTTCCTATCATATATGAGGAGAAAGAAAGATTTTAAGACCAAGCAAGAGAAAAAATTACAAAATGTAAAATAAATAATTTTGATTACATTACATTGAAAGTGTTTATACAAACAAAACCAATGCAACCAAAATAAGAAGGGAAGCAACAAATTGGGGGAAAAATCTTTAGACCAAAAACCTCTGATAAAGTTCTAATTACTCAAATTTATAAAGAGCTAAATCAATTGTACAAAAAATCAAGTCATTCCCCAATTGATAAATGGGCAAGGCTCATGAATAGGCAATTTTCAAATTAGGAAACCAAACCTATTATTAAGCACATGAAAAAGTTTTCTCAATCTGTTATAATCGGAGAAATGCAAAAGAAAACAACTCTGATGTACCACCTCATACTTAGCAGGTTGGCTAACATGACAACAAAGGAAAGTAATGAATGTTGAAGGGGGATGTGGCAAAATTGTGACATGCTGGTAGGGTTGTTAATTGATCGAACCATTCTATAGGGCAATTTGGAACTCTGCCCAAATGGCACTAAAAGACTGTGTGCCCTTTGATCCAGCCATAGCACTGCTGGGTTTATATACCAAAGAGATAAGGAAAAAGACTTGTACAAGAATATTCATAGCTGTGCTCTTTGTAGTGGCAAAAAAAAAAAAACATTGGAAAATGAGGGTATGCCCTCTGATTGGGGAATGGCTGAACAAACTGTGCTATATGTTGGTGATGGAAAACTATTGTGCCCAAAGGAATAATGAGCTGGATGAATTTCATGTGAACTGGAACAACCTCCAGGAATTGATGCAGAGTGAAAGGAGTAGAATCAGGAGAACATAATATACAAAGACGAATAAACTGTAGTACAATCAAATGTAATGAACTTCTCTATTAGTAGCAATGCAGTGATCCAGAGCAATTCGTAGAGATTTATGAGAAAGAACAGTATCCATAGTCAGAGCAAAATCTGTAGGAGTAGAAATACAGAAGAAAAACAACTGCTTGATCACATGGGCCATTGGGGATATGATTGGAGATGCTTACTCTAAATGATCACTCTAGGGCAAATATCAATAATATGGAAATAGATGTTGATCAGCGACACATGTAAAACCCAGTGGAATTACTTGTTGGCTATGGGAAGGGGGTTTCAGAAGGGAAGGGAAAGAACATGGATATTGTCACTGTGGACAAATATCCTGAATTAATTAATTAAATAAAATATTTAATTAAAAAATAAAATATCAACCAAATATTTTGTATACTCAGATACTTTATAATTTTAAATAATTCCAACATAATTCAATTTCATCAAGGTTTATTAAGAACCTACTATGTAATAGTTATCATGTAAAATACAGGGGTTTTGAATAAGAAAAAGAAAGACAGACCTTACAATCAACTGGGGAGAATATAATATGCAAAAGTAAGCTAGTCAGTGTTTGGGACCAAGTGGACCTGCAAACTTTAAGGGGATGTGAGTGGGGAAAAGTCTAGGTTTCTGACATTTAAAAGAAAACTTTGGGAGGCATGATGAGATTTTAAGTGGTCAGTTAATAAATTGACATGTATTTCTAGTGTTCAAACCAAGGAGAACCTCAGATGAAAAGTTAATTTGATCTATTATCATTCAAAGAGATCACCTTAGAATGTGTGCTATAACTTCTAATTACCATATGGATTAACTCAACCAATTTTTAAGCTTCAAGGGTCTTTAAAGTGTAAATTGGTTTTAAAATGAGAATGGGATGAGACTTTTTTCTGCTTGGTCCCCAAAGGAAGGCCTGATAGATGGGAGGTAAATGAATATATAAAAGGAGAAGCTCCCTAACCATTAAAAATGTCCCAGAAGTTGACTGGGCTGCCTTGGGAGATAATGGCAATTTATATTGCCCTGAGGCAGAGAATCATGAACTGGACATGGGTTCCTTGAATGAGGTAACATTTGTTCTGAGTCTTGAAGGGAAAAAGGGAAACAAATTCCAAGAGGAATAGATGAAGTATAAAAAAATCTTGGCCAAATGAGTACATTGAGACAAGAAGAAATGGACGACAGTAAGAAGACCAAGATGGCTATAGACTGCAATGTAAGAACTTACAATCATGCTCAGAATATTAGGATCCATAAACAAGGAACCATGACAAAAGAATATGATGTGCTTTTTAAAAAATGTGTCAAGAAATACTATGGAAACAGACATTAGAGAGATTACTTCAGCCTATAGTAATCAGACATAAAAAGAACTGACATATAAAACTAGGCTCTTAGCGGGGACAGCTGGGTAGCTAAGTGGATTGAGAGTCAGGCCTAGAGACTGGAGGTTCTAGGATCAAATCTGGTCTCAGATACTCCCCATCTGTGTGACCCTGGGCAAGACACTTAACCCCCATTGCCTAGCCCTTACCACTCTTCTACCTGGGAACCAACACACAGTATTGATTCCAAGACAGAAGGCAAGGTTTAAAAAAAAACAGGCTCTGAAAGACCGGTGATTATTTCAGGAGGAGCTGTAAATTAGACTGAGCATTAAAATGAAGGATTTACTGAAACTACAGACAAGAGGATTAGTAATCTAATTTGATATTACCATAATAGAAAATATTAGGAATAAAATCAAATCATAGTATTGGTTTGGGATCAAATCACATACGTAATTCTAAAGAATTTTTATTTTAGTCTGTAGGCAATGGGAATTGTTAACTTTAGGAGCTGTTAAGGAATAGTAAACTTGGTAGTACGAAACAGAATGGTTTGGGAAGGAGAGCAACTACATATTATGTGATCAGTTAGGCCATTGCAACAATCCAAGTAGAATATAATGAGAGTATGGATTATGGCACTGAGTACGAAGTGTCAGGGCACTGATTCATTAGATAATGTTAAGAAGTAAAATTAATTTTATGTAATGGCAAAGACTGATGGGCAAGAGAGATGGAGAAGTCAGAAATGACTCAGACTGTTTGTTCTATTAATGATATGTAATGATATTAATAAGTATACAGGGTTTCTAAAAATAAGTATACGGGATTGATCAAGGGAATTCCAGATCAATGTGGTTAATATTTGAAAGCATCTATTAGTTGTTGGTATGAACATAGTCACTGCTACCTTGTTAAGAGGGCTAATAATGTCTCTTGGTTGAATTTCCTTGACTAGAGCTTCTCCCAATATAAATTAATTTCTTTGGAACTGTCCTTTGACCCTCCAGGAGCTTGGGTGTCTTCTTAACAAAATTCCATTTAAGAATGTTCTACCCTTCTCATAGAAGGCATGATAGAGTGGTCAGGACACTGGACTTGGAATTGGGATGAATTGTGTTCAAATTCTCTCAGATACTTAATGGATAAATGATTCTGGTTAAGCCACTTGATTTGTAGTTTCAGTTTAATTATTGGAAAAGTGGGCAGAGGCAAAGGTGGATTTAATCGCCTTTAAAGTTCTTCCTAACTTTATAATCCTATGATATCAGTGGCCTATTTTCAAATATGCAGTACAGAAGAAGTTCATTATCATGCAATTTTAGCAAACGTATGGAGAATTCCCTTGATCAGTCTCCTATATAGTAATAGGTTGGAAAGTAGTATGGTCAATTGGGGGTGGGGATTTGGAAGAGGGAGATTATGAGGTAAAAATTTATGAAACAAATATTTTCTGGCAAAAGAAATTAAGAATTCTCAATTCACTAAACCAAGTCTCACATTCTTTGATGAAATCAAATTCAATATATTCTCAAGAAAATGAAGTTGATCTTTTGTCTTTCCTTCTGACATTTTGGTAGAGATGGGGGGAGGGGATAAGGAAGCTTTTAATAGTCTGAAATACTAGATAATTCTTCCCTAAAATATATTGTGGAGACATATATTAATTTTCTATGCTCTACAACTTCTCTGTTGGGATAAATGGCATACATTATTTATGATTTGGAAAAGGCTATAGAGATGGGAGAATGACCATTGTTTTAGCTATCGCTTTCTCCAATATCCAGGATTATGCATGGAAATTGTTCATCACAGAGAGAAGGGCAATGCCTCTTTATCCAATTTGGCTCATCGGAATGATGAATGGAAAGTAACTTAAGTCATAAATCTGCCCATTCTTTTTCCATATGTTAATTTCATTTCTAAAAGAAACTTAAATTTCTTTCTTCTTCCTTACTTCCTTTCTTCCTTTTTTCTTTTTTCTTTCTTCCTTCCATCCTTCCTTTCTTCTCTCTTCCTTCCATCCTCCCTTCCTTCTCTCTTCCTTCCTTCCTTTCTTTTTTCTTTCTTCCTTCCATCCTTCTTTCCATCCTTCCATACTTCCTTCCTTCCTTTTCTCCTTCCTTCCTTCCTTCTTTCCTTCCCTCCCTTCCTCCTTCCTTCCTTCCTTCTTTCTTTCTCTCTTCCTTTCTTCCTTCCTTTCTTCCTTTCTTTCTTTCTCTCTTCCTTTCTTCCTTCCTTTCTTCCTTCCTTTCTTTCTTTCTTTCTTTCTTTCTTTCTTTCTTTCTTTCTTTCTTTCTTTCTTTCTTTCTTTCTTTCTTTCTTTCTTTCTTTCTTTCTTTCTTTCTTTCTTTCTTTCTTTCTTTCTTTCTTTCTTTCTTTCTTTCTTTCTTTCTTTCTTTCTTTCTTTCTTTCTTTCTTTCTTTCTTTCTTTCTTTCTTTCTTTCTTTCTTTCTTTCTTTCTTTCTTTCTTTCTTTCTTTCTTTCTTTCTTTCTTTCTTTCTTTCTTTCTTTCTTTCTTTCTTTCTTTCTTTCTTTCTTTCTTTCTTTCTTTCTTTCTTTCTTTCTTTCTTTCTTTCTTTCTTTCTTTCTTTCTTTCTTTCTTTCTTTCTTTCTTTCTTTCTTTCTTTCTTTCTTTCTTTCTTTCTCTCTTTTTTCTTCCTCTTTCTGTCTCTTTATCTATCTATCTCTGTCTATATTGAAGTCATTTTTTAATTCAACTCTCATTAAGTATTTTTAATTCACAACCTAATTTCAGAGAGATCTAGAATGGCATTTTCTCATAGCATAGAGTAGATGTTTTGAAAGAGCATTTTCTGCCATGGGAATTCTAGGTGAGACATCTAGAGGCAAGAGGGGGTATTTCTGAAAAGCTCATCAATGCTATTGCAGTGATTTTGCCTCAACCAATATTGTTTAAAAATAATAATAGTAATTTTCTAACATCCTACAGATCAATTGCTTGGTTATATCCACCAATTGAATTCATAAACATTTTAAATAGTTCATTTTCCTGTTTATTGGGCCTATGAGTTTAGCAGGTTTTTTTTTCTGTTTTACAATGATTTGACTGAATTATTTGGCATGTTTGAATTCTGGAATAATTAAAGAGAATGCATATTATTTATATGATGAAAATATGTATAGATAAAACACAGAGCTGTATAATCTGAGTACATAAAAATATATCACAGGTGAAAAATCTCATAGGGGAATGGGCCCTCTGAGGCCTGCTAATTTGAAATACATGAGCAAGCATTCCTTCTAAAACATACCTGACAAATAGTCTTTGAATACCCACATGAAGACATCTAATTAAAGGGAAGGTAGTTAGGTGGTGTAATAATAAATAGAATGCTGACCCTAGAGTTAGAAAGAATGATCTTCTTGAGTTCAAATTTGGTCTCAGACACTAACTAGCTGTGTGACCCTGGACAAGTCACTTAACCTTGTTGCCTTAGTTTTGTCATCTCTAAAATGAGCTGGAGAAAGAAAAGGCAAATCACTCCAGTATCTTTGCCAAGAAAACCCCAATGGGGTCATGAAGAGTCAGACATGATTGAAGACAACAACATTAAGGAGAATCCATCATCTCTCATGGCAATACATTCCACTTTCACATTGCTCTAGTCTAAGTACCTCATTTTACAGATAAGGGAACAGGTTGAAAAAATTTAAGTGACTCATCCATATGTAGCAAGTAGACATAGGTTATGAACCCAGAGTTTCTGATTATTGTAAGAACTAAAATATCTCAATAATAAAAATATCATATTTTAAGAGATCTATTCATGATCATTAGAAATAAAGGAATAAAAGGGACACAAAAATAAAACCATGTGCCCATGACTTATCACCCAGTTCAAAATCTCTCACACTTACCACCACCATCCTTTCCATGAAGCCAAAGAGAGAGTTCAGGACCACCCACTCAATTTATCCCCTGTCTACAGGAAGTACATAATGACAGAAGTCAGTGGGCTCCCAGGAAATGTAGTTCTTTTGGGGGGGTAATAGATTTTCAATTATACTTTATAAATGTAATTTTCTTTTCATAATACCACAAATCCTGAAATACCATTCCCCCCTTTACTCCTGATGTCCAATGGCTATGTAAATGAAAGAAGGAAAAACAGTTGGATTTGAAAATCAGATAATGATGAAAATTGTTTTTTTAATGGTTATTTTCAGTCCTAATTACATAAAAATATGTTAATAAGAAAGTTAATTTAATTTTATTATGGAAACAAAATAGGTCTAATAAAAATGAATGATGATGATTATATTACTAGATGCCATACTCCACTAAATTTATATTCCAATATCTCATTTTCATATATAGGCAAACTTTATTTCATTCTAACTCAATTACTTTTAAGATTCTATCACAGGATCACAGCTTAGAAGTGATAGGAATCTTAAAAGTAATTGAGTCTAAAACACAAATTTTCTGGATAAAGAAACTGAGATATCTAGTAAAAGTTAGAGGCAGGATTTTAACTTAGGTCTTCTTCACCCCAAATTGAGTATTCTGCCCTTCTGCCTAATGAAATTGTGACAGAGCAAAAAACTCTGACACTCTGAAACTATTATTGCTTCTAATATGGCTCCAATGAATGAACCCTCAAAAAAGTCATGTAGAGATTTCAGACACTGCATGAACTTGGACAGGGAAAAATACGTCTGTATTTTCACTACTATCTTAATGAAACATCATTTCCTTCAGTTATTTAAAAACAGTTTTGTGAGAAAGGATCCATAGGGTTCACTAGGATGACAAATAATAAAACACAAAAAATTAAGAACCTCTTCCCTGGATCAATTTTTTTTCTTAAATCTAGATTCTAGAAATTTTGGGTGTATATAAAGAAAAGGGAAATAAGGGTCAGGAAATAAATAATATTTCTTCATTTCTAAATTAATAACTAAAATGAATCAAATTTTGACAGCTCATAGGAAACAGGATAATTTTCTTGTGTAGTGTCAAAGTTGGAAGGGATTTCACCTAGTGAAATGGTCCCCAACTTTTTTGTTCTGCTAACCCAAAATATGTTTTGAACTTCTAATTTAGGTAATTTAATTTACCTAATTTAATTTAGGGTAATTTAATATACCACTCATAATATTCTTTTAAATTTATATATTAAGTGCTTACAATAACTCTTGCCTGAAAAAAAAACAATTATAAGTGCATATTATATAATTATGACTGTAAAATATAACATTTTAGTCTACCTATAATCATTAAAATTAGATATAAAATTATAAAAACAATTATAATATAATCATGAATATTACATATGGGGCATTATAAATTGAACAAAATTATCTAGCAATACTTCCAATGGGTTCTATTATCTGCAAGATTGCATGTTAAATTTCCTTATTTTATAAACTTTGTTGAATATAAATAACAATATAATGACAAATCACAACTTGGAAAATATTTTACATAAAATGTCACATATAAAGTTTATTTTAATGTTAGATATATTTACTTCATAAAAGTTCATAATATTTGACTTATCACTAAACAGATATAAACTTAAATCTGGTTCTACATGAGATGAATTTCCATATTTTGACTTAAAACCACCAAAAAAAGTGAAAACAAACAAATATGTGGTGGTATAAAATAGAAGAATTTTACAATAATCAATGCCTTAACAGCTAGTTATCACATAAAATGTTTACTTTCCTATTGATTGATGATAAGCAATTAATTGAATTTTACTATACATATATATAATTACACATACTGCTTTATTTTTGAAACAACATTCATGTATACTTTGTAAGGAATGAAACATTATAGAACTGACTTTCTTCTCTTTTGCCACTGAAACATTGCCTCCACTTTCACAGAAACTATTTAAAGACTGATCAGTGTTACCAACCAGTTCATTTGAAAATCCACCGAATATATGAATAGTGACATTACCTGAGGATAAGTTTAAGTTTTATGTTTATATATGTATATTTATATAATATGGAATGCTTCATGAATGAATTTGCATGTCATGATTTTGCTGTGGCCATGCAATCCTTCTCCATATTGTTCCAAATGTTGTATATGTGCTGCCGAAGCAGACACTACAGGTTTTATACAAAATTAATAATATAAGACTTATTTCTCCTTAATATTTGTGATGGTCAAAGATGATTTCAAGAGTGCTTATAATAAAGATACCCAAGGATCGTGATTTTCCATGAGCTTAACATTTTTATTATAACAGTACATTCCTACCATCTTGATCATGAAATTTCAAAACTAATAAGCAATGATTATAACATAATACAGAGGAATGAGGAAAGCATTCTGATAAAGTATATAGGATATACAAATAAATATATGTGCAAATTAGGATATCTGAGCATCCATTAAGAATAACTTTACCCTAAAATTTTGAACCTATTGTGGTGGTTTGGAAACAATTTGAAAATGTGTTGAGAAATTGTAGAAATATATTGTGCTTAGTCACAAACTATCAGAATTTGATATAATCAACTGCACAAAAAACCAAAGTTATATGAATAAATATGATGGTTTTGATTTTCTGAAGCAAAAAAAGTAAAACACTTCAAATATGTACTTATTATTGTGAGCTCCTTGAAATCAGATTTTATCTTTTCCCTCATTTTCTACTCTGAGTGCTTCAATAGAATACATGGCATATAGGTGTTTATTATATTGATAGATTATTCTATAATCATTTACTCATCCATGCACTACTAAAAGTAGTTTTAGCATGAATCTCTTGTATCTTCCTGTGGGTTTGCAAAACACTCAATAGGAAACAATGATCAAGTACCATGTGTGACTGAATTGAAATTCTTTTCAGGACATTAAAATATTTAGAAAGTAATTTCAATGATGATGTAGTATAAATAACTGGAAATATCAAGTAAAGCTTCCAGGTGGAGGTGGCACCTGAGTTATGGTTTGGAGCATTTTCAAAGTTTGTGGGGAAGAGGAATTATATTCTAGACATGGGGGAATTACTTCTTTAGAGACAGATTTCAAAGATATGTATAAGGAACCTCTAACAGGCTAGCTGTACTAGAAAGACAATTGAGTGAAATGGAGTAATATAAAATAAGATGGCAGATAGATAGGAGTTATATTTGCATAACATACAGATAGGGACCGAGCCACCTGGAGAGTCAGAGGATTTTGAAGATTTAGTGGAATGAGTTCTAGAGATAGAATTACATCCAGTTTAAATCCTGGCTCTCTTACTGCTTGTAAAACTCCAGACTAGTCATTCCTTCTCTCTTGGTTTTAATTTACAGGATGAAAGTATTGGCTTAAACATTCTAAGGTCTATTCAAATTCACCTATCATTAGAAAGTCAATTAAAAAAAATAACAAGTAAAGTTGAACACAATTACATTCCAATTAAGCTGAAAAGTTTAATTGGATGAATGGATATCTAAATATATATACATTGCTCAGACGGATGAAACAGGGAACAGAAAATCTCAACCACCATATCACAGAAAGATAAACTGGATAACAAAAAACTGTCAAAAGATGACAGGTACAAATATCTCCTAAACTCTGCCTGTCTGTCTGTCTCTGTCTCTGTCTCTCCCCCTTTGACCCCTCTTCTCTCTCACCTTCCCCTTGCATACACACACATACACATGCAATTACATATAGTCATAGACATATATGGTTAAAGAATAAATAATATAAATGCTACATAAAACATTCTGGAACTTAGAGAAATTGTCTTTCTTATCAGTCTCATCAATCCTGCTACTAGAAAAATGTAGTCTTAATAAGCCAAACATGGCAAAATATAGGAAAGAAGAGAACTATAGAGCAGTATAAGTAATGGATATTGATACTAGAAATGCCAGGGGGAATGAATATATACAAAATAAGTATTTCTTATGTAGAAGTTAGATTTATACAAGAAATAGAAAAATGATTCTAAAGGTGAAATAATACTAATTATCACTGATTTACTACTTCCATAGATGTTGCAAAACCAGGTAAATATAGTACTTATATTAAAGGCATTAAAAGAGAATAATCATTAAAGCAACTTTCATTTTAATTATATCCATGTCATTTATCTCAAACCAAAATCTAGTACTATTTGTTTTGGAGAAACACTGAAAACTTTTCTAACTACCTTGGGGTTAAGCATGACTGATCATTGTCAGCAATGATCTAGAACAACCCAGAAAGACTTATGATGAGGAATGATATCCAACTCCAAAGAAAGAACTGTAGGACTCAAATGGATGAGCATCAAAGCATACTATATTTCATATCAGTTTATTTTCAGTTTTATTTTGGGGTTTCAGTTTTGGATAAGTATGCTTTCACAACAATGACCACTATGGAAGTGTTTTGCATGATAATAAAAAATAAATTAAAAAACAAAAATGATTCTTTTCTCTATTGTTTATTTTAGTACTAGAATAAAGTAAATTTGAATAGATTATTTGGTATTAGATATACCTGCTGAAGCAAATGCATCAGGAAAAAATAAATGAATGGAAAAACAAGACAAATTAAAGATAAAATTGCTTCTATTTGTGGCTATTAAATCACCTATGTTGAAGACGCTAGGAATTCAACAAAGATAAATGGAGACTTTTGTTTAATTAAAATAATGGGGTCCAAAATAAACTCCTAGATCTACAGAATTTCTCAGAATTTCTTACTAAAACAACAACAAAAAGAGAAAATAAAAGGTAGAAAGAGAAACTCCCATTAAAATAATAAGAAAATATGAGACAAAATATTGCAAGGTAAACTTATTTAATAAATACAAAATAATTTCACATGAAATATAACCTAAAATTAGATAGCTCTTTTATGTATAAAACTGATCAGCACCATTTGAATATTAAGAAATATCCAATTTTTTCTGAAGACTTACTAAAATACCAATCAAATTTCTGAGTAAATATTTTAGAGTGACATAAAAGTATTAACAAAATTCACATAAAGGAACATAATGTTAAGAATATGAGAGCAAATAATGAAAATAATAAAAGTAAATGATGTTTTACATTTAACTGAACTTAAATTGCAATACATATCAACAGCTGTCAAATCTTTATTTCAATGGATAAAATTGAAAAGTAGATGGTTGGATATATTATGTGAACAAGTTCTAGAAGTAGAGGCATATAGCAGCCTAATGTTCAATAAACAAAAAAAAACCTCCAAATGTCAGAAGAAAATTTTTGCTAATTGGAATTTCTAAGAAAATAGAAAATATTTTAGCAGAAATTAGTTGCATACATCTTATACAATAATTTGATTTAACTTATTTGTGTATATATATATGTAGATACAGATATAGATATATATATATCTAAAACAGTAGGCAGGACCTTTATTTTAATCACACCACAATCCCTTTTACATTTCTCAGCCTAGAAGATGATATCTTTCATAATTGTGTATAAGAATTTATAATCAGATATTTAGAGAATATTATGGAAGAAAATTAGAAAGTTTTAATCACATCTGGCTTGAAAACTTTAAAAATGAAATTACTGCAGTGTATATGAAAAGAAATTTTAAGAACTAGGGAAAAAGCTTTAAAATAATCATTTGATAAAATTCCTAAATTTAAGACTAAAAAGAATCAGTACAAGTCTTTTCATAATAGACAAGTGGTGAAAGAATATCACCAAAATTTTTATAAGAAGAAATTTAAAATACAACTATTTTTTAATGTTCAAAATCATGCACAATCAGAAAAATGAAGACAAAACATCCCTCAGGCATCACATAATCACCCAATCAGAAGAATTCAAAGTTGGAGGAGAGATAGAAGACAGATAACCCCAACTGCTAATAGAGCATTGAAGAGCATTACCATTTGTTAGAACAATGTTGAATTGTGCTATTTAGCAAATTGCTTATAACATTTGACTCAGTAATCTAACTGCTGGGAATATACCCTAAGGACACTGTTGACAGAAAGAAAAGACCTATATTAGCAAAACTATTCTTAGCAAAACTATTTCTAATAGCAAAAATCTGAAAGTAAAAAGTGCCTAACTATTAGGGAATAGCAGAACAAATTGTGGTATACAAATATGACAGAATGCTATTTCATTATAAAGAATAAAATGAATATTAATAATTCAGAACAAAAACATGTGAAGACTTGTGGATACAGAATAAAGAGTGCAAATACCAAAGGCATATCCCATGCAAACTCTGAGCATCCTTATCCAAAGTGCTTCTCTCAGAAACAAGTCTGAAATCCTGGGGCAATACTATACCTCCCCCTAATGGTTTGAGCCATACTTTCAGGTCATTCTCCTATGCCATTAACTTGAGTCCCTCTTGTGGTGCTTGCCTACAAAATGTCAGATGATAATCATTTTACTCAATGAGTTGAGGAACTTTTAGAAAATGACATTAAGGTGATACAATAAATAAGGCCAAGATAGAATACCATTAAAAGACAGCACCTAAAAAAATCTGTCAAAAAATTTTCCACCAGTAGAGAGAGAATCCAGCAGAAAATGAGCTCAAGCTGAAAAAGTAAATTTTATAAAGGGGTAACACATCACTTCTTGCTAAAAATTCTCTTCTCTCAATCATGGGATGCTCAAAAAGGTTCCTTTATGCATAGTTTTACTTCATTGCCAGCTAGATGGATTGGTGAAGAGAGTGCTGGTCTTGGAATTAAGGAAGACCTGAGTTCAAACCCCATCTCAAACACTTATTAACTATGTAACCCATGAAAAAAAAAAATCACAACTTTTATTTGCCTAAATCCACTAGAGAAGGACATGATAAACCGCTCCAGTATTATTGCTAAGAAAACTCCATGGAGAGTCCACAAGGTCTTGCAGTCTTTGATACAACTGAATGACTGAAGAAAAGGCAAAGCTGTTCATTATTACCACTAAAATTTAGCATTGTTCTGCAAAGGATAGCTATAGCAACAATATGACAAAAAATGAAAATAAAAGAGTAACGATAAGCAAAGAGAGGAGACACAATTATTTCTTTCTTTCAAAGGTTATGATGGTTTTAATGGGGAACTATAAGAAGCCAACTAAAATTAATAGAAAGAAAAAAATACAGTTAATATTGCAAAATATAAAATCAATCTACAGAATCATCAGAATTCTCAAACAATGCCAACAAAATACAGAAGAAAGTGAGGGAAAGGGAAATTCCATTCAAAATGACTGCAGAATGTACAAAATATTTGTCATCTCTAAAAGAAGACATATCAAAAATATGAATAAAACCCCAAAACATTTATAGAAACATCTAAATATTTGAATAAAATTAATTATTTATTTGTATACTGTTATTTGATAAAAATCAAAGTCCCCTTCATATCTTTTCTAACAGGTGTCCCTTTTTTCCCTGCTTAATCAGTCACCATTTTAATTCAGCCCTCATCTAGACTATTGAAATAACCTCTTGATTATTCCCTGCCTCCTGGCTCCCTTCTCCAATATAGTTTCCATTTCAATGATTGCTTAATCATAGATAAGAACATGTAAATCACCTACCTGATAAGATTAAATGGATTCCTAGTTGCTCTAGTAAAGAGATTCTTAACCTAGGATCCATGAACCTATTAAAATTATTTTGAGAACTTAATTTCAATATATTGTAATTGGTTTCCATTATAACATTTTGCATTGTATGTTATGTGCTCAAGAACATTACTCTGGGGCGGCTAGGTAGCACAGTGGATAAAGCACCAGGTCTAAAGTTGAGAAGACCTGGGTTTAAATTTGGAGTCAGATACTTCCTAGCTGTGTGACCACTTAATCCTGATTATTACATCCCTAGCCACTCTTCTGTCTTAGAACTGCTTAGGGATAGAAGATAAGGATCTAAATTTTTAAAGCAACAATAGCAACAAAACCACTGTTCTAAGAAACACTTGGTCCATAGATCTTACAAAAATATCAAAGGGTTCCAAGATATAGGAAAAGTTCAAAAACTCTTGGCCTCAGAATCTGAGGTTACTTTTGGGTTTATTTGTTAGGGGAGGCCTCTCCTCTCCCCTCCCCTCCCATTAACCTCCCTTCTCCTCTCCCCTCCTCTCCCTTCTACTCCTCTCCTCTCCTCCCCTCCCCTCTGCTCCCCTCCTCTCTCCTCTTCTCTTCTTCCCTCTCCTCTCCTCTCCTATTTTCTCCTTTCCTCTGCTCTACTCTGCTCTGCTCTCCTCTTCTCTCCCTTTCTTTTTCCCTCTTTGTATTTCTGTTTCTCTCTCTCTCCACATCATTCTATCTCCCTTTCCCCAACTCTTGTTCTTAGTGTTTTAGTTCCTCTGCAGCATTACTCTCTGAGTATCTGGATTTTCCAAAGGAATATCTTCAGCATCAGGCCCCCAAATGGCTACAAAAGTAATTTGTCATCCTCACACTGATCTATTTTTTCAATGAAACTTCCCCCAAATTCCAGTGTATTGCATTTTCATTACCTGTGTTGGTTCTCAGATTTTCATGTACATTGTCTTCTAGATTTTAATTTTTTTTTAAAGGTTAGATAATGTCAGGAAGGCATTCCAATGAAAACTGAGCCTTAACAAGGAGGAGCAACTGGGAGGTGATGTCTGTTTTTCATTATTTTGCTACCAAGTACATGTGGATCCTTACAACCTCCTCCCTTCCCATCTTTTAGTACTTTCTGTCTTCCTAGATCATAGGTGACAAGATTCATGTCCTTATCCATCATGCTATCTCCACAAATTGCTTCAGTTGACTGATTATTCAATCAAAAGCTTGATTATCACTTGTCTGGGATATCATAGAGGAGAATCATGTATTGAGAAGTAGAAGATTGGACAAACTGGTGATTATTAAATGAGATATAATATTTGTAAAAAGGGCTTACCATAGGACCTGACACAGAGTGCCATTTAAATGTTTATTCTCTTCCAGTCTTTACTTTCCCTCCCTGTGTTCCTTGAAATGCTAAGGTTTTTGGATTTTCTGATTCAATCTGAAGCATTGTTTATCAGCTTTAATTTCAATTCTGAATATAACACCTCACTAAATTACCAAGAATCTATCATTTGCATTGGAAAGTTCTTTTAAAATTATGTGATAAAATAGTTGGGTTATTTTTTTTAATTAGCTTTAAAAGGAAAAGATGATATATTTTTTCTGACTCGAAATCTTGCAATTAAGCATTTGACTTTGGTACCAAAAAGCAAAAAGAGCTTCTCTGGGGAAAACCTTTTGCTTGAAGGATGAAGTTTAAAATGATATACTTTTTAACAGACTTTTTCAAATTAAAGATTCCCAAGTTTCTCCATAAATTTAGTAATTAACACAGTGTAATAACTGCCCAGAGCTGCATAGCTGCTTGGAAAAATAGGTTCATAAGAGCTACAGAAGTTATTTAGACTTGCATGATTATAACATTTTTCTGAAATCTGTAAGTTGATATTCAAATCAGTGGTTTTGTTTGTAAGGAAAAGGGGAAACACTAATGAGTGTGTGAAAAAATTAGTGTATGTTTGATTAAAATCAGTTCCATGGAAATAGTTTATTTTGTTTTGCTTTTTACAGACATATTTGCTTTTTTCTTATCTTACCTTTCCATTGGCAATTCCTTGGCACTAAGTGCTATATCTCATACCTCCAACTTTTGACCCATTTGTACATGCCAAAACTGGCCAGGCAATACCATTCTTTTAGGAAACAGAATTGAGCTCAGTCACAGAGATTCAAATGCATGGCCCTCTGCCACACTATGAGGCCAGTTAAATAATTATAATCTTGTTGAATTTAAAAATGTAAACATGGCTAAAAAAAGGAAGACGCTGACATTCATATGAGAATAGCAAAGTATCCATTTTAAATTTCATTTTATCGAGTCTTCTAGAGGGATTACTAATGTCATCCTCATTTTGTAAATGAATAAACTGAGGGATAAAGGTACAGTTTGAACTTATTTTTGTCCTGACTTCAATAAAGATCTGAAGTTGGAGCAAATGCTGAGGTACTTAAAGTCTCTGTACTCACGTATTGGAAATTGGGGAAACGCTAGGATTAGACAGATAAGGAAATCTAATTTACTGGAAAAGTTTATAAAATTAAAGCCCATGACAGGCTTCTATTCATTTTTTTTAACATTTATTTAGTAAATCTATGAATTTTTGGACATGGTGGTGTAGTATAGAGAAAGCTTCCATAA
This sequence comes from Monodelphis domestica, assembly GCF_027887165.1. Lineage (NCBI taxonomy): Eukaryota > Metazoa > Chordata > Mammalia > Didelphimorphia > Didelphidae > Monodelphis > Monodelphis domestica. Next base: position 62,628,761 of record NC_077234.1, read on the forward strand.
GGCAGGGTCCTATCTTTAGGAGACATAATATAATAGAGCAAGAAGTCACAAGTAAAGCTAATTAAAAGATAATATTCAGGGGAAGCTAGGCAGATCAGTGGATAGATTCAAGCCTAGAGATGGGAGGTCATGAATTAAAATATGGCCTTGTACACTTCTTCACCAATTGATCCTTTAGCTGAAACCTGCTAAATGTGTTGTCTCCTCTTTTCAAATATGATGTCCATGAGAGCAGGGGTTACCTTACTTTTCTATTTGTATATCCATTGTTGTGATTTGCATATGTAAATGCTAAATAAATGTTTTATTCATTTGTTCATTCAGAGGACTTTATGGGAACTAAGAATAAAGCTAAGTTGTGATGAATACTTACATTTTTCATTAGTGGTTTGATTTTCATTTAATCTTTGAATAGACTAGGATAGGAAATGGCTCATAAGTACAAAAAGAAAGTCATTCTTACACTGCCAAGTCATTACTACTTTGGTGCACTTTGATCTCATCAAAAGAAGTAGTTTCTTGAGCAGAAAAAAAGACTTTTGCAGGAAGGGAGACATTTAAGTTTCTATTCTAGTAAAACCATGTAGTCCAAATATCCCCTGGAAATCACCAAGATAACTAACTAATTCAATTTTTTAAAAAAATAATCAGTGAGTAAGAAAGCATTTATTAAATCCCTCTATGAATCAGACAGTGTGCTAAGTATTAAATAAGAAGCAAAATCTAACCTCAAAAATGCAAACTTTCTAATGGAAGACATAACTTGTAAATAACTAGCTTGATTAAAAAGTATATACCAAGAGGAGAGTTGATGATCTGAGAGCGGAAGGGACTCTCAGGTCTGGGAGGTAGTAAATAGGGGAGAATTAGAGTGGAAAATAATAACTCCTATAGGATGCCTTACTTGAGTAGTTGAATAAACCAAGGAAAACTAGAAGGTAGGTATGAAAATGGAGACTATGGGGCACAATCAATTCAAAGGCTTTGAGGTCAGAGGTAATATGTCCTGTGAAAGAGAACAAGAAGGCCTACATAGCTGGGTTGAAGAGTAGGTAAAGGACAGAAAGATGTAAGAAGTCTGGAAAGATAAGAAGGGACCAGGAGATTAAAAGCTTCAAAAGACAATATAGGAGATGATCTGGGAAATAAAAAAGGAACCACTAGAGTTCATTGATTATAGAGAGTGATGTAGTTAGATCAATGCTTTAAAAGAATATCCAAACAAAACCTTAGCTGAGAAGAAAATGGACAGGACTAGAAATTTGAGGCAGAGAGAGATCAATTAGAAGGTTTTAACATTATCCTGGGTGAGAAGTAAGGAGGGCCTGAATGAGGGCTGTGACTATATCTTCTGTGTGTTCTAGGTTTTGGAGAAATTTAGAGTTTAGATAAATCATGATTATCCTCATAGAAATTACTGAACCACCTTCCTCAACTATTTTCTGTAGCAACTTGGAATATCCCTAGAATAAGCTCTTCTTCAGCCTCCATCTCCAGATCGTTTGAAAATATACAAACAGGTAAACTTTACCTAGAGCCAGTTAGCAATTTATAAATGTCATTCAAAGTTTGTCTCTAAAGTCTTTTTCTTCTCATTGGATACCTTATCCTTAGTAGTTATTTCAAGATAGTTTGCTCTTCTCTCCATTGCTAATTTCCATGCATGCATATCCCCAATCCATTTGGGGATTCTTGAGATGTGCACAGAAGTAGAGACACTACCACCACCACCATCAACAATGATAAAAAAAATGTCAACCTGCCTTATTGAATAAAGTAATATTTTTAGAATCTTTCAGAAATTGGCACAAAAATTCCAATACCAAAACATGTTTGTTTGTTTTTTTGTCTTCACCCTTACCTTCTATTTTGGAATTGATGGTAATTTTCAGTTCCAAGGCAGAAAAGGGCTAAGCAACTAGGGATAAGTAATTTGTCCAATGTCACACAGCTAGGACCTTCCATCTCCAGGTCTGGAACTCTCTCCACTGAGCCACGTAGCTATCCCCTCACAAGAAATAATTGTCATACTTGAAGAAACACTAAGCCCATCTGTCACTTGTAGAGAGTCCACCAATAGTTATAGCTTATTTTTATGATTCTCTGATCCACATCAATGAAAGGAGGTATCAGAACTTGTTGTAGACATTATTAAATTCTCCACATTGTACAGACAGACACAAATCTTGGTATCATACTGCCCAACATCGAGGTGCCAAATGGATGCATTAAATGTTATCTTTACACTTTAGTAGAAAGTGTAACAGGCCTTGATCTCCTTTCTATGATAATCAGCCATCTGGTTTCTACCTTAAACAGAAGATATCATTTGGCTTTGGGGAAAGAAGAGCAGAGCAGAGAAAGGAAAGTTGGAGACAGCTCTTATAACCTCTGAAGAAACAGAACTTGCATGAGAATTAATAATCAGTCAATTGAATCCAGTTATTTGTGGCCATCTGGTATGGAGGGCTTGTCATGCCCTCTTAGAGCAGCTCTCCAGCCTCTGACCCTCACCTGACACCCAGCTCTCACTTGTGGCTCCTAGTAGCTGCTAGCATGTGGCAGCGGCCACACCCCGGGCAACGGCTTCAACAGGCCGGCTAAACCTTGTGAGGGTAGCCATCGGGTCGCAGACCCCTGGTGAACCAGGGTTTTGCTCACCCAGCATGTGAAGACTGCTTCGGCCAAACAGACGGAAAAAACAATAAGAAGGTTCAACGGCTAAGATGGCAACACAGCAAAGCACTGTGGAGTGCTCAGGGCGTGTTGGAGCACCAAAGACAACACGGCCATCCAATGCAGCTGAGGAAGTCTCCAGGTGTAACGACTTTTTGTGCCACTGGACCCAGGCTTCCAATGCTGAGGGAGTGGGACTATCTCTGTACATCGCCTTTTCCACTTAAATCTCCTTCACGCACAAGTGTCTTTGTGCACACTCATCTACATCACAGATGAAAGAGCACAAAGACAATCGTCATCCTCGGTTACTGAGAGACTACTACTACTATATGACAGACATTGCTCTAGTTACTAGAAATATGACAAAATATGAAGCAGTCCCTGACCTCCAGAAAACTATATTTTATAAGAATAATACAAAAAGTATTAAGGCAAGTAAAGAAAAAAAAATGTTAGGTGAGAGAGAGCACAGCACTTGTGGGGAATTGGAGAAAGGTCTATTAAGGATGGAGTACCAGAGATGAGCTCTGAGACAGACAATGATCTCCAGAGGAAGAAAGAGGAGGAGGAGGAGAATACTGCATAAAGGAAGAAGGCAGTATGTCAGATCTGAGCAACAATTAGCAGGCTATTTTGGCTAGAACACTGGAAATGTATTTAGGGATAATAGAAAGCATGAGTGAAAAAAGATTGAAATCAGAATGTGGAATGATAAACACCAGTCTGAGTGGCCTATTTTTTTCTCAAAGCATTTAGGGAGTCAGTGACAATCCTCCAGCAGGGAAATGTTATGGTCAGATCATACCTAACTACAATTATTTGAAGATTTCTGTGGGGAATGGATTGGAGATGATAGAAACAAAAAGTAGGGAGGTCAATCGGGGGACTCATTGCAATAGTATAAGAGGGGAGGAAGACTTGAATTAGGCAATATTCTTGTATGCTCATAATATAACAGTGCAGGAATAATTGAATTGCCTAGACAATTGGTTAAATATAGCTTATTTTCTAAAGTAATGGTTCCTAACTATTTTTAAGTCATGGATGGATCTTTTTTAATGTCTGGTCAAATCTGTGGATCCTCTTTTCAGAGAAATGTTTTTAAAAGCATAAAATAAAAGATAGCAAGATTAAAAGAGAAGGGAATGAATATCAATTCAATTACAAAGTAAAATAGTTATTAATTAAAATATATTTTCAAAGAAACAAATCCACAGACTCGAAGTCATAAATCCCTACATCAGATACACAGAAAAGGTATCAAATATATGGGCCCAGCAATGATTCTGAATGTCCAGATTAAAATACAATTGGGAAATACTTAACAAAATAAATAAAACTATAATAGAATATAGATAATATTATCATGTTGTTTTCTAAATCAACATGAGCCACACAAAAATCCTTATGTAAGTTCAAGTGGCCTCATTTCTATTTGAGTTTGGCAGCACTGACCTATAGGTTGCTGTAATTTATTGCAGCAAATGATATTTTTTGAGTGTGAGCCCTGAAAGTCTGGCTCCATGTTTACTCAGGTTGGACAGTTCCCTACATGTATTCTCTTTATTTATTGATTACTGACACCTCAAGATCTTTGGGGAGAAGTTTTCTCTGGTTTCTATTTCTTTATTATTTAATAATTCCAGCTGAAAAATTGCCACTAGGCACATGCAGCTGTAACCAAACAGCTGGTACATGACAAGTTGCCAGAGTTAGTAGCAGCTTGTCACACTTTATTGCCAGCTGTAATAGGAATGATGGATACAAACTTGGTTGTAATGACACCCTTCCCCCATTTTTAATGTAAGAAAATTGTTTTCCTGCTTTTAGGCTGCCAAAAGTAAAATAACATCTACATATAACCTACATCTGATTCATTATGATAGTAGGACTTGCCTCATGCTGTTTCTAAGAGATCACACAATTAAAGATTTAGAGCTGAGAAATTTCAATAGAATAGGACACATGCTCATACAGCCAGATGGTGATATAATGGCACAATGACAGACGCCCTTTTTCAATATTTTTGTAGAACTGAAAAATTGTTACAATTGGAAACACCATGTTGAACTGATGCATTACACCTTACCTTTCAGAAAATAAACTTGAAGACAAATGTATCTCTGTATCTATGAATATTGACACGATCACATTCTTTCTTTAAGATGTCACTTCACACTAAGGGTGAATATTGCTTTTCCAATGTCCCTAGAAAGATCCAGTAAATCACACATGCCTCCTTCCCACAATAATCAAGTATATGGATTCTAAGACATCTGTCACATATGTGAAATTGAGGCACAATCTTAAACAAATGGTGTCCATGACTATGAAATTATTATTTCATTAAATACTAAATCTAGAATTTAAAGATACTATAACCCATCTGGCTTCATCTTTGTCATGCTAACTATTGTGACATTAACCACCATGTTAAACAAGGTCCTTATCCATACTTTCTTTTTTAAAATAAATCTATGATTTTCAGATGAATGCATGGAAGAGTTAGGATTATCTTTAACACCTAAAAGGTTCAGTTGCTGACCTAATTTTTTGAAAGGTCAAAAAGAAGTCTATGCAATTGTTTAATGGCAATGAGTGTGAGCCCCTTGAAGGTAGGTACATTTTTTTTTACTTTCTTTTTAACGTTAGGGTTCAGCACAATGCCTGGTATTTTCAGTGTTTAATATGTATTTTCTAACTGACTGATTGACTGACTGACTGACTGACTGATAAATTAAGACATTTGTGGCAACTAAGATTATTTTGATACTTTCCCACTAGTAGGTTCCTTGGAACCCTTAGGCCTTTGCTATGAAGTATATTCATTTTAGATATTTGGATCTCAGTGCCAAATTCTACCTACACTATTAAATTTGGAGTAAAGCACTGTGAAAACTATAATTGCCTATTGTTCTCCTTAGACCTGGTCCATATTTCATAGGAAATTGTAGCTATTATCATATCTCCAGTAATATGAACTCAAGTTAAAATGATTCATGATTATTTTTATTATATATATACATCAATCTCTTTGAACTCATACCATTTCACAATTGTATGATGAATAGGTGGTATTAGTCACATATGCAAAGATTTTCTGTGACAACCAAGTTGTTTTTTTTTTTAACACTGCAAACCTAGCTAAAACTTCAACATTGAATTTTTAATTTTATCTTTTTAATATGCCCCTTTCTATATCTATTCACTAAGATGTCTGGGAAGTACTTCAATAAGAAGGGATATATCATTATTCTTGGGGAAATATCATCAAGACCCTTTCTAATATTCTGTGGAGGGTAGAAAAGAGAGAAGAACACTTGGATTGGGGTGAGGAGACTGGAGTTGGTATAGATTAGAGAAAGATTTTCCTACCCAACTGAAAAAGTTCTGTTGTGGGTCCAAGGTGAACCCATTCCCAAATCAACTCCATGATTTTCTAAATATATTTATTTTGCTATAGAATTAGACTGGGAAAAGAAGATTAGAGCAAAATATCTGGTATAGTTTAAAAAAAAGATATTATTTGTAAGTTACTTTAAGATTTACAAACTGAATATGCATTGTTTCCTGTAAGGCTGGTGTTTAACCCATACCCTTTTTATGGAAGAGGAAATAGAGATTCACGCTGGTTAAATGCTTTGACCAGTGTAGAATAAGCATTTGCGTTGGAATTTAAGCCTAAATATCCCTGATGTCAAATATAATACTCTTTTTACTTCTGTTAGATTAAAGTCCAAACTCAAACTTCTCCAATATTCCAGTCATTCCAAGCCTCTCCTATTTCTTAGAGGTTTTAGTTTGTTTCAGCATAGAACTTCTGTATATCCAGCCAAATAGAAACTAAAAACTGAATTACTGTACTGTTGTATCAGAGACTTTTAGATCCTTATTGCACAATCACATCCTTTTTCTAAGTTCTGTACATTGGAAAAAATTAAAAACACCAAGCAATTAACTTCAAACACTATAATTATCAGTACTTTTCCCCCTGGGCTCTTATAAACCACTTTAAAGACTGTTTTCTTCCAACTTTGCTTACTATCAAACACCTCAAATGAGTTATGTTAATGGTACATGAATTTATGTAAATGTGCATACTCTCCTAGGAATGAATGAGAGAGATGAAATCTGGCAGATGGCCATCAATTGACTTCTAAGACACCTGTGGAAATTTGGTGAAATCTGTATTTTCATATCATTCTAACTAGAAAGTATTAAAGGCTGAAAATGATAAAAAGCTAATTGTGAGAATTTTCCTATCTAAATGAATTTTGATTAACCTTCACTAAAAATCTACAAGGAGCTCTGATTTTGTTGGTGGGAGTACTCCCTCAAAAGATAGAGACAACAGCTTCTCTATTATCTTGGATAGGGTCTTCAAAAGTTACTGAAAGCTAAAAACCTTATTTCTTATATCCCACCTGATTATAGGCTTCTCTAAGTAACATGGTCATCTAATGAAAGACTTAAAATCCATCACAAGGACGATAAGTAGTACATAGTAAGACTAACCCACTAAGCCACCAGAATCCAGGATCATCTTGTACCATAAAGCATACATTGTACATAAATATTTATATGCTGTCTCCCTCATTAAACTATTAGCTTCTTGAGGGCAGAGATATTTGCTCTTTTCCTTGTATCCTTAATGCTTAGCACAGTGTCTGGAACATTGCTTTAGAGCCTTCCCATCAGTCTCCTGTACTTCTTGGTCATTGTCTTATTTTGGTTCCATTTCAGTTCAACATATATATATATATATATATATATATATATATATATATATATATATATATATATATATATACACTCAGTAGAGTGAGTAGACAATGCTGTTCCAAATGGTTTTGGTAAGTAGCAGATAGCTAGTACTCAATTTCCATAAAAGATTACAGTACTGAGAAGGGAGCTTAAGTGGATCAAGGTATCATTGCTACACTTTTCAGTCTTCCTCAGCCCCTTGAAAGTTGCTTGATCTTCCAGGCCACATGCTGCCTTCTTTTCTCATCACTGCTGCCACACCTACTGCTGTCATCCCTGGGAAAAAATGAGGAAATAAAATACTTCATGCTTACAGCCAGGCAAAAGGATGACAAAATCTGTCAAGGTGAAGAAAAACAATGATAATATGAAATTTAAGGTTCTCCAAAGTAGGTTACTGTATACTTAGGACATCAGAGACAAAGAGAAAGCAGAGAAACTTAATCCTTGCATCCTGGTGTGGCTATGAAGGAGTCAAAGTAGAGTAATAATTCAGTGTTCTTTTCATAATATTTTTTTGTTTCATATAAATATTTTTGAGTTTACCTGTCAATATGATTTCTTACTATTCCCTTTTTGATATTTTATAATCCATGCTCTTTCTTTCCCTCCCACCTCTCCCCCTCCTCAAAAAGGCAAGTAATATGATAGAGTGTACATATATTACCATATAATACATACTTCTATGTTCCTCATGTTGTAAAACAAGAGCATATTGCTTATACTATTCAAAAATTCATGGAGGAAATAAAATAAAGAATGATATGTTTCAATTTGCATTCAAACTCCATCTGTTCCTTCTATAGCAGTGGATATCCTTTCTTTCTTTTTATTATTTTTTTTTGGCCTGAGTCTTTTGGAGTCCTGGATCTTTGTCTTGTTAATAATAGTTAAGTTCATAGTTAATCATTATACAATATTGTTATTATGTACAATGTTCTCCTGGTTCTTCTCACTTCACTTTGCATCACTTCATATAAGCTTTTCTAGGTTGTTTGTTTATTTTTTTTGGTTACACTTTTATTAAGATTTAGGAAAAGGAGAAAAATAAGACATTATTGGTCCAAAGAGCAATATGGAAAGACAGCTAAATTCAGAGTCAGTGAATTAGCTTTGGATCATTATTCCACTGCTTATTAGTAATATGATAAGAAAGGTCTCCCCCAAAACCAATAGGAAAAGAAAAGAGACATGAGTTCTATCTTTAGAAGTCCTAAGCAGTAGAGACAAAAAAAAATAGGCATTTTGAAGAGAAACAGACATATATACAATTGTAAAAATTGGAGACTTGAATCCAGGACTTCAATCCCCAGGAGTCCTTGCTTACTTCCCAGAATGCCTTGTAACCTTGCCTGGGTCAAGAGCTAGATGGGGGTATTTAACCTGGTTGTGAAAAGGCTCTGCCCTTTTTCCTACTTCCGCTTGAGAGCAGACATGGCTCTCTACCTAGCAGACAAGATGTGAGTGGTTGTGAATAGGCTCTTTGGGCCTAGACACATGGCTCTCTTACTTGTATTTTCTTTATATTTTAATCTTTAATAAACCTCATGAAAATAATACTCCTTGCAGAGAGAAACTAATTTCTACCTGCCCCAGTTCCCCCTAAAATTTAAATCTTAACAGTTGGCAACCTAATGGGACAAAAGACTCAGTTTTTTAAAGAAGGATAGCCTAGATAATGATTTTTAAGCTGAGTTTCTCCAAGCCTTTTTAGTCTTTTGACTCATCTTGTCCCTGCTCCAGCTCCCAGCCCTGCTGCTTGTCTGTGTTCCTGTCCCAGCCCTGCCCACCCTGTGTTCTCTCTCACTCACCTGGCCCACCTGATTCAACCTAGATTGCAATCACCTGGTGTCCTGCCTGCCCAACAAACTCTAGCCTTGGAGCAGATACGCTCCTCACTCAAGACTCATTTCTACCAGCTGGTAACAAACAGGGGTATTGGCTCCACATGGGCAGATTGGAGCATAGGAGGGAGAGAGACAAAAGGGAAAGAAGAAAGGCTTTTTCAAGCAGGAACTTAAAAGCATGGTTATTTTACAAGAATATCTTTTAATTGCATTGATCCTTTTATTGACTTCACCTGCATGTCAGGGAAAATATTCAGCTCTGTACAACCTTTTAGCTAACTTTGGGGAGGCAGCTGGGTGTCTCAGTGGACTGAGAGCCAGGCCTAGAGAGGGGAGGTCTCTGGTTGAAATCTGGCCTAACACACTTCATGGCCATGTGGCCCTGAGAAGATCACTTGGACCTCATTGCTTAGCCCTTAGCATTCTGCCTTCTGACAATAGATATCTAAATGGATAAGAACCAAGGAACTTAAAGACTGGAGGTTAGATATTCTAAGGCATTTCAGACTCCAGTGATTTATAAAAATCTCTGTATTCTGTTGCATTTTACAGTTTGCTTTGTTTAAGGTATAACTTTGTGATTTTAAATTAATATATTACTGCATTCAATATTATTCTGTTACACTGAATCATTTTAATGTACTGGATTAACTACTGTTAAATTCTGTTGCTTTCCCCTATAACCATATTGAGATCATTGTAATTAAGCCCATATATGAAAAAACAGCTTTTCTATTTTTGACTTTGTAAATTGTCACATAGAGAATAGATGGACTTCATCAGAACTGGTTATAATTGTACAGCAACCTTTGGAAAATTTAATGTGCTAAATATCTCAAATGATTTTAGAGTTTTTTTAAACGTGATTTTTGGATTTTTTTCTTAACAATATCTGGTTATTTTGCCTGCCACTACCATGAGGTAAGGCCAATTCTAGTAGCTGAAGTGAAATACATTTTATAAACCCCAACCTTTGTGCATTTCTAAATATGTGAATGGAAGTTGGAGCAGTTAATCTCAAGACATTTGTACCCCTAACAAACCTCCAAAAAAGGAGCACTTCTCATCTATACTCTTCAGCTCACTATTTTACTTCCACCAGAATGATATATAGATTTCTTGATTATGTTCCTAACCCAAGATGAGTTTTACTTTGTTTAAAAATGTTTATTCACCAAGGTTGAAAGATTGCTACTGACAAATATCCATCAGTACATAGGCTTTTAAATGCCATACAGCAACTCGTGTAAAAATGATTGTGTGTTTGTTTGCTATTGTAATTAATTGGGCTACTGAGAATTTTGGGGATATTGATGACTACATATTTGTACTACTGTTCAATTCATTTGCATTCACTCACAGTGGATCATTGCAGATATGAAGAGGAAATGGATCTCATTTTTGGTGAGAAAGCCTTGTATTCCATATTTTCTTAGCTGACACAGTGAGTCAATGATTATAAACTATATTTTTGAATTTTTAAAGACTTTTATTATTATATTTTCTTGTATGTGCAATATACTATTTCAGTATTTTTTATTTTTTCTCTCCTTTTTATATTTGAAGCACATGTCACCAGCAGTAAGATTTTCTTTTAACTTTTTGACTTTTCAGTACTATAAGTTTAAAATACATTTGCCAATGCATACCCCAAAAAGCTTGTGACTATAAAAATGATGCCACTAATTATTTAAAAAATTATGGGACTTTACTTAATGATTCTGTCTGATTCCAGGACAAGATATACACAAAAGAGCAGCTGAATAGTGCCAATCGAGCACAAGGTCAAAGAGACCAACCAATCCTGGTGGGATTGATGTAATTTTGAGCATAGACAAAGATGACTTGAATGTGTATGGGGTTTGAGGTTGCAGCTGTTTTAACATGTGTTAAAGGCAGGTCTTCCTTGTTCCACATTCTACAAAGTATCCCCAAAAGCCTTGGATCATATAATCTTGTCCCTTTTCTGTCTTACATAGTGTGGTACCTTTCTGTAGTCCTGGCTACTGACTGGGTAAATGCATCATTGCTTCGATCATTTTGATTGGGCCCTGATTCAAGGACCTGTTATAGATTTATTTTTCCTTTGCTTAGAATTTTTACACATAAGACCTTGATAGTCTATATTTTCATCCAGAAATTTTTCTTTTTTATTTGGATTTTTCTGATGTCTTTTTAATTTCTCTTACCAATTGGTATATAGTTCATACCTTAGCCATGCATCCCTAAGTGATCCTGTGTTTTTCAATCACCTACAACATGGGGAAATGTAAAAAAAAAATCATTATTTTAAATTGCAAAGTTTAAATTCCTTTTGAGAAGAATTTTAGGTAAAGAAAGATGATACTTCCCTGAATCCAGAAACTGAACTGTTGGAGAAGACACCATGAAGAAGCCTCCAGATCACAAGCTGCACAAGGATTGAACTTTGGGTGTGGTTGATTGAACATTTATTTGTATGTATACTTTCATGCCAAAGGGGACTGCCCCCTAACTGGCTTTTTGTCAATGCGTCCAGCAATTATTGGTTTTGTTCTTTTTTTCCCTCTTATCCTCACATTATTGTAATCTTTAAGTTGATTATGTTTTCATGATCCTTTTGGGCAAAAAATTAATTTTTTTCCAAAAATGATCACATGGTGAAATGTAAAAATTGGAGAATTGAATCCAGGACTTCAATCCCCAGGAGTCCTTGCTCACTTCCCAGAATGCCTTGTAACCTCCCCTGGGTTGAGAGCTAGATGGGATATTTAACCTGGTTGTGAAAAGGCTCTGCCCTTTTTCCTACTTCCACTTGGGAGCATACACATCTCTCCACCTAGCAGGCAAGATGTGAGTGGTCGTGAATAGGCTCTTTGGGCCTAGACATGTGCCTCTCTTACTTGTATTTTCTTTATATTTTAATCTTTAATAAACCTCATAAAAATAATACTCCTTGCAGAAAGAAACTAATTTCTACCTCTATCAGTTTCCCCCAAAATTTTAACTTTTACACACTTTAGAGTTAGATATAGATAATCAGAAAGGGACATAGACACCAAGATACTGGACTATACAAAAAACTAGAGGGATTCATGATCTCTATAGTGAACTTTTACCAGCTAGAATGAATGTAGGAGACAGAATAAAAGCACTCATACCCACTCAGAGCTGGAGAAAATATCACAGAATATTATCTTCATATTTCAGAAATGAGGAAGGACCAGGGCAACACTGAACCATATGAATTTTGGTACAATCCAGACTTATTCTCTTTAAAACTACAATGAGGCAAAGGTTTGCTTGGTATCCTCTGAGAAGAAGAGGGGAGAGAGAGAGAGAGAGAGAGAGAGAGAGAGAGAGAGAGAGAGAGAGAGAGAGAGAGAGAGAGAGAGAGAGAGAGAGAGATAGAGAGAGAGAGAGAGAGAGAGACAGAGAGACAGAGGGGTGAGGCTTCTTATACTCTAGAGTATCACATTAACCATTGAAAAAATCGATGGACCCCTTCTCAGATTCCCTTCATGGATTCCTTTTAAATGTATAAAATATCCAGGATTACAAAAGAATCTAATTAGGATGCAATTAATTTATCAAAATATACATTTAAAAATTTATTGGCCCACATTAAGAAGCCTTATAGTAGAGTGACTTGAGTTTAGCACATTTTATACCTTAGATGGATTAATTACATATTATCCTATATAACAAATGCCCTATTAACCTGAGTGCTTTTAGGGAAACTGGTGGCCTTTAAAGAAAATTGTATGAGATATCATAATCATAATCAAAATCATAATCAAATGTATTGAGAGAAGCAAACATGAACCCTGTGTATTATTTGTTGAGACACTATTGGATGGGTTTAGTTGGCCTGTTTCCCAGTTTTAAAAATTGATGGGTCATCCTTGATTTTTGAGGTCTCCTGCCACTTAAAATGTTATGGGGGGTCCTGGGTAGCTCAATGGATTGAAAGGCAGGTCTGGAGATAGAAAATTCTAGGCTTAAATTGGGCATCAGATAATACCTACCTGTTTGAACCTGGATAAGTCATTTAAACCCAATTGGCTTGCCCTTACTTCTTTTCTGCCTTGGAACCAATACATAGTACTGGTTCGAAGATGGAAGATAGAGGTTTTTATTTTTTTTTTAATTATGATTGTCTCTACAGTGAAGCCTACTGCTCCCTTCTGTAGGACATTTACTTTGAAAGAGCTTTGGTTGAATATTCATCTTAGGAACTCTTTCATACCTGACATTTCACAATTTGGATTAGGCTTCATCTAGAAGAATCTCTGCCTTATTCTCCCTAATCACAATGAAGACCTGGGCTTCTTTCCCCACACTGAATATTTTTTTCCTTAAGCGCTATTCTTTTTATCACTTAATGTCCCTAAAAAGTGTGGATCTAGCAATTTGGACACAATCTAAATTTCTTCTGTACTCTCTGGATAGCAATTCCTTGACCAATTGTTTGAGCGTTCCTTTTGCATCTAGTTCTTTGGCCTTGATTTCACTAATTTGGCATCTGATTTATTATTCTACTTAAAACTAGCCTACTGTTCCTGACATTAATTATTCTTTGCATGTGGATATGTAAAAAGAAAACTGAGTTTTTTCCATCAGAATTACTGTGTATTGATTCCATTTGACCATAATGAATATCTTAGATTTTTCCTTTCCCTTCCCAGCCTGAGGTTCACTGTTGCCAAGCAGAACAATTAACTGTCCCATATTTCAGGCCCTGCCCTTGGCCCTGACCCTGTCCCTGGAGTGGGCCAAGAAGGACAGGACAATTATATATGTACTCTATCTGCTAATGGTTTTATTCTGCATATAGTTTTAAGGATGTAAGATAATGAAGAAAAGATACTAATGTAAGTAACATCTATTATTTTTTCCTCTCTAAAATTGAACTAAAAATATTTCCATTTGTTGTAAGCACTAGCTATCACTTTGAAGAAAGGAACACCAAATTATACACTGTAGTGACTCACTGGGAGTGGGAAGACAACCCAAGTCTTCCCATGGTAATCAGAATTGTTTAGCCCCCAGGACTTCTTCTTCCTTTAACTCAGGTCAATGGTATTTCAATCATAGATTCTTCCAAGAAAGGCCAACAATTTCTTAATTATGGGTTTGTTTTATTTTTCCCCCCTCATTTTCTCTCTTCAGGTGGCTAGTGCTAGTAATTTTTTGTTTCTTGGGATGAAAGAATCTGCCACGAAAATCATTGATAGACTCAAAGAAAGAGAAATCTTAAGAGTTAACTTTACAAAACAGTGTTGGCACTAGACCAGTAGTAGCACAATGTAAATTGGAAACAGCATTTTAATGTTTTATGTGTCTTCCTTGAATTTATTTGGTCAATATGCAGACTGCATTATGGTTACATTTAACAGAAGAGTCAGAGAAGGGGAAGAGCATTATTTCCTTTTATGATATACGGTATTGGGGCAGCATTTTCATTGGAGACTAATTGTTCCCAAGAGAATTTTCTTCCTTTTTGGTAATAGACATGAGTTTAAAGAGAACTTTGAAGTTGTTTTTATCACATTTCTTTATTAAACATGATCCATTTTAGGAATGGAAATGAATGGGAGTGGAAAGGATTGGGATATACTCTAGGGTTTGATATTTTGGGTACTTCAGAATTAGCAGTAATGGAGACAATTAGGAAAAGAAACAGGAAAAATGACATCAATTGACTCTTAAATACTTCAAAATACACACAGACTTTTCTTTGGCTGAGAAATAAAAATATCAACTTTTTTTTTCATCTAATAGCCTGATGATAGAATTTTTGTGGATTTTTTTAAGCCAAAAAAAAATCTAAGGTAGAGTTAATTAAATCTTGACTCATTGTATAATGAACACCATTTGAGGTATGCTTGGCACTCTAGCCATAAGAAGGACAGGAAATTATTTGAAAAATAGAAATTAGATAGAAAATATAAATAAAACATGATATTCACCATGAGGGGATATATGGGTATATAATTTGTTTGAAAGGCATGTTATAAAAACATCTCTGATTTCTAAAATTTATGAAGTGATTTCTTCAAAATAACTATGATGTAATAAAAATATTATTGTTCCCACTTTTTGAATGAGCAAACTGAGCCTCATAAAGATTAAGTGACTTTCTCATTTTCATACAGGTTGAGTGGGATCTACCATTTGAACCCACTTCTCAACTCAAGCCCAGTATCTGTTTCATGAAACCATTTGAAATAAGCAAAGAACATACTCCAGTACATGGGATTATATGTACTTATATTGTAAAACGAAGATTGGTGATGCATCTGTGTGAGTATTGCCTGCATAATTTGAGCCTTATCACAGCCTTTCCATATTTTGGCATGTGGTCTGTATGAGCTGCTGTGCTCTGAAAAGGTCTTCACTGGGAAGCTATCCTTCTGATAATGAACCACTCTGCACTGAGCTGGTCTGGGTGGCAGACACCAATTTCATGCTTACTGTCATTTATGCTCTGTAGGACTGGTCAGATGTTGTGTTCTGCTGGTAGAGTTTTCAGGCACTGAGATTCACTTTGACATAAGGAGTTGGAGTGGGACTCTCTTATACACACACACACACTTTCATATATGCATAATGTGTTCATATAAGACATGTACATTTATATGTTTCTACATTTCTGTTGATATGTAAATAACATGTACTTAAACCTATATATATATATATATATACTTATATAGTTATATATGGTTATTATATAGTTTATTTTCAGTCATGTCTGGTTCTTCATGATCTCATCTGGGATTTTCTTGGCAAAGATGCTGTATGAGTTTGCCACTTCCTTCTCCAGTTCATTTTACAAATGAGAAATTGAGGCAAGAAGGATTAAGTGACTTGCCCAGGGTCACTCACCTAGTAAGTATCTGAGCAGTATCTGAGCTCAGTTTTGAACTCAGGTAGATGAATCTTCCCAACTCCAGGCATAGCACACTATCTACTATGTCAGCTATCTGCTCTTATAGATATAGCTACATTACAACTAGATATAAATACAGATAGATTTGACATGATGTATATATATATATATATATATATATACTATGTTGTATATATAGATACACACAAACATATATATCAATATACAGTGTGCGTATATGTCCATATGCATATATGTACTTCTATGTATACAGAAACATTGTATATACATATGCATTATATAAATATACTTGCTTTGCAAATATACACATACATATACACACATATGTTATGCATACCCATACATTGTTTTATGTAGAGAAAGTAAAGATTTTTATTGCTGGCATCGATAGAAGACAAAGCTCATAGCAGCAGCCCACCTTTCAGATCTTGCTCAGTGCAATTCCAGTTCAATATTCATGAAGTCAGTCCTAGTAGAAAGGAGAATGAGGAGAATTAAAAGGAATTTTCTTATTATTCTCAAATTAAAATGCAGGTTGGTTATATGATGGTGCAGGGATGAAACAACACAGTTTAAATGTTGGACTTGAGCCAAGTTTAGGTGGGCTATCTACATATAACCGTGAGCCTGGGATATAAAAGAAATAAAGTAGCCCTGAAGAGCTTTGAGATAAAAGTGTGATTCCTACCCTGAAAGAAAGAAATACACAGTCTTTTGATAGATACAAGTTCTCTCTGTCTGCCTGTGTGTCTGTGTGTCTGTGTGTCTGTGTGTCTGTCTGTCTCTCTCTCTCCCTCCCTCTCCCTCTCTCCCTCCCTCCCTCCTCCCTCCCTCCCTCTCCCTCCCTCCCTCTCCCTCTCCCTCTCCCTCTCCCTCTCTCTCTCTCTCTCTCTCTCTCTCTCTCTCTCTCTCTCTCTCTCTCTCTCTCTCTCTCTCTCTCTCATAGTTGGTGTTTTTAATGAATGCACTTGATAGAAACTGAAGATGACTGTAGCCAAGAGGCATTGAAGAGTGAAGGACCAACAGATGTCATTCTGTGAAGAAAATAGAGTAGAGATGACACCATCTGTTTGCAGCTTGGGGGAGAAGGAAGCTTAGAGTTCAATGGAAATCATAACTTTGCAGTTGTAAGGAACTGACCAGGAGATGACAGTGGCAGCTCAACTCTTGGCACAAGGCACAAACTCCTGAACTGCAACCCTTGGAATATGACTTTTCTCTGGGACATTGTTCTTTTACATTCCTTCTCCAATAAATGATGTGGGAATTTATAGGAGATATCCCGTATGCAAGAGGGTAGGGTGAGGGAGTCCTTCTCATTCATCTTGCTATGCTGTTTAATTAAATGCTATTTTGCTTTAAATGATCATATCCTTGGTTTGGCAAAAGTAAAAGCTTGGTTAGGGCTTCTGAGCTAAAGTTTTGACAAGATTTTGATTGAAGCAGTTCTTGAATCTAAAGTAGCTTTCAGAGGTCCATGTTTGAGAGGGCCCTAGGGTATATATGCATTAGGAAAGATCATATAAAGTCTACATAGCTAAGTCCCAGACATTCTTTATGTTTGTGTGCCTGTCATGTAATGTTTATGCAAACAATGCAATGGCAAATAGTTGATATTTTCTGGGGATAGTCAGAAAAATCTACTCAAATGAATTCTAAGCCAGATCCTCAAGAAGTGATAGATACAGACTGAAAAAGAGGAGAACTTTAATACCAGCTTTTTAAAATCTTTTTAAATTTTTATTTAATTGATTGATTAAGGAAATTTTTCCATGATTACATGATTCATGTTCTTTCCCTCATCTCCTCCCACCCCCATAGACAATGAACAATTCCACTGGGTTTTACATGTGTCATTGATCAAGACCTATTTCCATAATATTGATATTTTGCACTAAGGTGATTGTTTTAGAGTCTACATCCCCAATCATATCCCCATTGACTCATGTGATGATGTAGTTGTTTTTCTTCTGTGTTTCTATTCCAAGAGTTCTTTCTCTGGATATGGATAGTGTCTCTTCTCATAAGTCCCTCAGAATTGTCCTGGGTCATTGCTGGTAGCAGAGAAGTCCATTGCATTTGATTGTGCAAAAGTGTATCAGTCTCTGTTTACAATGTTCTTCTGGTTCAACTTGATTCACTCTACATTAATTCCTGGATGTCATTCCATTTCAAATGGAATTCTTCCAATTCATCATTCTTTTTAGTACAATAGTATTCCATCACCAACAGATGCCACAATTTGTTCAGCCATTCCCCAATCAGAGGGCATACCTTCATTTCCCATGTTTTTTGCACCCACAAAGAGCTCAGCTATAAATAATTTTGTACAAATTTTTTTCCTTATTATCTCTTTGGGGTATGAACCCAGCAGTGTTATGGCTGGATCAAAGGGCAGGCAGTCTTTTAGAAGTTTTTGGACAAGGTTCCAAATTGCCCTCTAGAATGGTTGGATCAATTCACAACCCTACCAAGCAATGCATTAATATCCCAATTTTGCCACACCCCCCTCCAACATTCATTACTTTCCTTTGCTGTCATGTTAGCCAACCTGCTAGGTATGAGGTGGTACATCAGAGTTGTTTTGATTTGTATTTATCTAATTATAAGAGATTTAGAATACTTATTCATGTGCTTATTGATAGTTTTGATTTCTTTAAATGAAAATTGCCTATTCATGTCCCTTGCCTAATTTATCAATCAGGGAAGGGCCTGATTATTTTGTACAGTTGATTTAGCTCCTTATATATTTAAGTAATTAGACATTTGTCAGAGGTTTTTTGTTATAGAGATTTATTTTCTGAATTTGTTGCTTCCCTGCTAATTTTGGTTGAATTGGTTTTGTTTGTACAAAATCCTTTTAATTTAATGTAATCAAAATTATTTATTTTACATTTTGGATTTTTTTCTAACTCTTGCTTGGTCTTAAATTTTTCCTTTCCCAAATATCTGACATGTATACTATTCTGTGTTCACCTAATTTACTTATAGTTTCCTTCTTTATATTTAGTTCATTCACCCATTCTGAATTTATCTTGGTGTAAGGTATGAGTTGTTGATCTAAACCTAATCTCTCCCATACTTTTTTCCAATTTTCCCAGCAGTTTTTATCAAATAGTGGATTTTTGTCCAAAACCTGGGATCTTTAGGTTTATCATAGACTGTCTTGCTGAGGTCATTTACCCCAAGTCTATTCCACTGATCCTCCATTCTGTCTCTTAGTCAGCACCATATTATTTTGATGACCACTGCTTTATAGTACAGTTTAAAATCTGGTACTGCTAGGACCCCCTCCTTCCCATTTTTTATTATTTCCCTTGATATTCTTCATCTTTTGTTCTTCCAAATGAACTTTGTTAGAGTTTTTCTTTTTAATTCAGTAAAAAATTTCTTGGTACTTTGATAGATATGGCACTGAATAAGTAAATTAATTTGGATAGGATTGCCATTTTTATTATATTAGTTTAATACCATATTAAGTTCAATATGAACCAAAAATCAGAGATAGGAATAAATAAGATTAATTGGTGAAAATATTAACATATTGACTTTAGAATAATAGCAGATCTATTATTACTAGACACTTGATGCTGACCATTTGTGATAGCTATTTCTACCAACATGAAAATAGTAGCAATAGAAAGTTTTCCATTTAGATCTTATCAGAGGAATCTACAAGGCAGTGCCAACCTAATATTAAAGCGTGAAATCACCCACAAGAAGGCAAATCTGCAAATTTTTCTGTTTGATTGTTAATACCTACTCCTTCCCACTCTATAAGTGTTTAAGACTTCTGTATAATCCGCCTTTTTCTCACTCTTTATTCTGATTTATACTTCTAAACCTGAACCCACTTTGTTCTTGAGCCTTTAACTATCAACTTGTATATTTTCTAAAAGTGCCCTGGTTCTTCTTCACTGATAGCACACTTGACTCCTCTATGATGAGATAATTTCTAATCATAAGTTTTCTAAGATCACTGTCTCAACCTATGTGATAGGAGGCCTTGGACCCATGGAAAGTCCCATTCCTAATCTTAGTTTTGAGAACTAGGAAGAATATTTTAAGGAGATATATGAAGTCCAAAATGTCTATTAATAGAGGATGCTAATGGATAAGTATATAAAATTTCAAAATTTATAGCTGGAGGGAACCTTAAAGATCATTTATTTTAACCATGCCTTATTTTACAGATGGAACAACTGAGGAAATCAGTGACTTTTCCAAGGTTTTCCAGGAACAAATGTGAAATCTAATTGCCTGGATCTGGGTTCAGAGTAATAGCAACAGAATCCTGCTATTACTCCTTGCTGAATTTAGATTTGTTCTAGTAGATTAAAAAAGGAGTGAGGAAATCTCATGGTTATAATTCTGTACTGCTCTCCTCAAATAAGTTTTTGAAGTCTAAAATAATAATAATAAAAATGGAGTGTGAAAGCCCCTGTGGGGAGTTTGGCTCTGAGAAAAGGTGAAATTGTGAAATTCAGAGTAGCTAAAGAAGTGAGTCATTTCTGATGAAGCTAGAAACATACTTAACTTCTATAATGTCACATAGGGTAGTAACACTGTTGGGCTCCCATCCAGGTAGGACTGGCTCCTGTTCTTCTCCTTCTGTTTAACTCTGTTCCTATGAAACTATACCCCTTCTATAATGCCACTTAACTTAATATCACTTTCTTGGAATATTCTAATAGGTATTAAGAATATAATATGTTTTAATAGAAAGTTGAAGTGATCTATAATGAAATTTGGAAGAAGTGAAGATAAAAGTAAGACTAAGAGATGAGTAGATCAGTAGTTATGACAAGCTATTAAACCAGACACATATTTATAATGACTATCTTAGCTGGCTCTTTGTTCTTCCTTCCATTCAAAGAATTACAATCAATTCCTACTTTGTAGAATAGTAGATAAGAGAACTAGCCTCAACCCTTAGAAGCCTAGAGTTCAAATCCTACCTTTGACCAAATTGCTTTGTTACTGGACAAACCTCAGGGTACTAGACCAGTGGTATCAAACTTAATTAACCAGAGGGATCATGAAACCATATATGAGTATCCTTGCTGGCACCACAGACTTAGAAAAGCATGCATTTATATATTTATTCTCTTATTAATACATCAACATATTAATATATCAATAATATAGGTTCTGCATTTCATTCTGGGTCAAGTTGTACTTGGAAATGCTTTGGACTAACACAAACAAGAGCCTATATATTTGAACCTTTTTTTCCTAGCAAACTCTCCAAGATTCACATATACCAAGGTTCCAATCTACATGAAAAGAAGGATGTTTCTCACCTGGGAGTTCATTATATTGATGAAATCATAGGACCATTCTCTATCCCTATTCACTATAGTTAATGAATTCTTTGGACCTAGGAATATTAGAGGCCTTGGATAGGCAGTAAATAGGGAGACTTTAATTGGTCAAACTATATGATAGTAGTCTTGTTGCTGGCCTCTCTTCATTTGTGTCCTGGTTCTAACAGTTTCTTTTATCTATGCAGTCAATGGGTTGCTTGCTTCTCATCTCACAGCAAGTCTTAGAAGGGAATCCCTGCCATATATGAAAACCAAAGACCCTCTCTTGGTGCTATATTTTTTATCCTAGTTTTTGTGATGGAAAGACCTTGCTTTGATCATACTAGATATCTTTTGATTGGGATCTTCACTCCACATTCCATGTTTATAGAATTCCTGGACAACAAATTAACACTAAATATACTACTTATCATATAGTGAAATAGAAATGATGATCCGTGAGACACTATTAGTGGCTGAAATGACTGACTGCTCTGGCTTTAGACTAGAGTGCTGCTACTAAGTATGGGGACACACTTGATGGTACTTAGTAGGTATAGGTACTACAAAGGTATAGTAGGTATAGATACTACAAAGATAGGGAGAGATGGAGCCACAGGGGAATGCTCTGCTACAAGGGAATGCTCTGGGGTCCGCCTACTGATCCCTACTGATGGCTGATAGATCAATCTATTTCCTAGCCTCCTCCTACCTTTTGCCCCTCCCTTTTACCTCCCAGTTTCTTCTTGAAGCCTTTGGCTTCTTCCCTCCCCCCAAGAGTAAACTAAAAAGATACTCTTTCCTTTTTCAAGTCAAGGGGTTTATTGGGATAACAGAATAGGAAACTGAGGTAAGAGGGGTGAGGGTTTCCCTAATCTATAATGAGGGAGAATTTGAGGATTTGAGAAAGTAGTCCAGTCACAACTGTGATTCTAAGACAGAGAGATGGGGGATAACTGTTTAAAATCTTCTTTCTTCTTCACAAAGCCACCAAGGTTCTCTCAGCCTAATTTCTGAAGCCTTCCCCTTACTCCCCCACACAAGGGTCCTTCAGTCTGAGACAGAAAGCTAACAAAAAGAGTTCAGCTTCTTGCCCCTACAGTTAGGTTTGGCTCCTTTCTCAGTTTCCACCCCAGAGAGAAAACAATGTCCCAAGTCAGAAATTTCTCAGTTTCTCCTGGCCAGCTCAACTGCCTCTCCTCCTGGGAACATTCCATTTCAAACCTTCTTTTTGATTGACAAGTAGGTCCCCAGCCTTGTTTCTTGCATCTTGGCTTGTCCTGAAAAACGTCTATCTCTTCAAGTCTCTACCACAGTAGTAGTACAAATAGTCCTTTACTGGGAGTTAATTTTCATATGGTTGGAGCTGGTTCACACAAGTCTGGGGGAATAAGAGTCTATATTTTCACCATATTTTGTGTTTTTTTTTCAGTCATTTTACCTCTTATGATCCTAGACTAGGAGAAGAAAGTTCAAGAAATTAGGGACATGATTAAAAGAGTTTGAAACATCACCTAAATCCACCTAAAGGTGAAGAAGAGCAATAGGTAGATGAAGGAAACATTAAGTCTCTAAGCATTTCCATTAATAAAATGTAAGATAATTGGGGTAAGAGGGCATAGGGCTAAAGTGATATGTAGAAGTAATACATCATATAGAAAAATAGATGAGATAATCTACAAGTCTGTTTAAAGTCAGAAGGTAGAAGTAACTAGAGTAAAAATAAACTAAAAGTATCCATTTTCTAAGAAGAAAATGTGCCCAGTTACCTTAAGCAGTACTTTAGCCATTGGAAGCACAGCTTAAGTGATCAGGAAATCCTCTGGACATAAGAGATTCTTTTTTGTTATTATTAGGAATTTTTTCCAGATTATCTGTCAATTTTTAATATTCATATTCTGATATTTTACAATCAAATGAAGATCCAGTTCAAAAGATGTATAGTGTGATTAAATTAATTCCCTTCTGTCCTAAAAAGTAGAGTAAAAGGTATGGCACCAAGAAAGGGCCTTTGGCATAGACATATGGCATGAATCCCCTTCTAGGACTTGCAAAGGGGTGAGAAACAAATAACCTGGTGACAATACACTCAGAGTGAAGATGCTAGAATGAGGATACAAATTAAGAAAGAGAAACAACATTTTTTTCTCACCCTCCCACTCCTGTGATAGAGGTGTTACATATATTATCATATAATACAAATTTCCATGTTCATCATGTTGTAAATGAAGACATATATTAACACTAGAGAAAATTCATGTAGGAATTAAAGTAAAGAATGGTATGTTTCGAACTGTAGTTAGACTCCATCTGTTCCTTCTATGCTGGTGGCTAGACTTAGTTTATTGAAAACATTCCTTTTTAGCTTTATGTGGAAAAATCAGAATAAGATAATCAGTCACAAAAGAAGAATTAAAGAGAAAACATAAGTTTTTGTTCAGAAATTCTATTTATTAGGAGCAGCTGGGTGGCTCAGTGGGTTGAGAGCTAGGCCTAGAGATGGGAAGTCCTGGGTTCAAATCTGGAATCAGACACTTCCTAGCTGTGTGCCCATGGGCAATTCACTTAACCCCCATTGCCTATCCCTTACCACTCTTCTGCCTAGGAACGAATACAATGTATTGATTCTATGATGGGAGGTAAGGTTTTAAAAAAAGAAATTCTATTTATTTTTCCACCAAATATTGTTATAGTAACATTAGCTGTCATAATACCAGGTGATAGTTGTTGAAGTACATCCAACAGAAGTGATCACATAATAGAATTTGCCATTTGAGAGATGGATAGGAGGTTTCTTCTAGGACCGAAACCACCATGGTGGTTTCTCTCTCACTCATCTGGTCTCAGTCCTGCCCACCCTT
The DNA here is from genome assembly GCF_027887165.1 of Monodelphis domestica. Taxonomy (NCBI): domain Eukaryota; kingdom Metazoa; phylum Chordata; class Mammalia; order Didelphimorphia; family Didelphidae; genus Monodelphis; species Monodelphis domestica. Next base: position 62,653,110 of record NC_077234.1, read on the forward strand.
CCCGCCTGGCCCAGATCAGCCTATTGACTGCTTCTCTGCTCCAGCAATTCAGCCTGTGATCTCGATCACCTGGTGACCTGCCCACCCAGCCCCAGCAGACTCTAGCCTTTGAGCAGATCACTCATCTCTCCAGGACTCACTTCCACTGGCTGGTAAAGATGGGGATGAATTTTTCTTAGGCTATGATTAGCCTCCACATGGACTGGGGGCAGGGGATCACAGGAAGGGAGAAAGAAAGAAAGAAGGAAGAGACTTTTCCAAACAGGAACTTACAAGCATGGGGTATTTAAAAGGATACCTTTTGACTATATTGATTCTTTCATTTATATCACCTGAGTGGCAGGGGAAAAATTCAGCTTCCTTCAACTCTAGCCAAATTTGAGATTCCTCACTATGGGAAGGCAGCTCAGTGGCTCAGTGAATTGAGAGCCAGGCCTAGAGACAGGAGATCTTTGGTTGAAATCTGGCCTCAGAAACTTCCTGGCAGTGTGGCCCTGGACAGATCATTTTAATCCCCATTGCCTACCACTTACCAATCTTCTGCCTTCTGACAATTGGCATCTAAATGGATAAACAAGTCAAGGAACTTTAGAGACTGGAGGTTATATTTTTAAGGCATTTCAGACTCCAATGTTTTATAAAATTCTCTGTATTCTGTTGCATTTTGCTGATTGTTTTGTTTAAGGTTTAACTTTGTGATTTTAAGTTCATATATTACTGCATTCAATACTATTCTGTTACACTGAATCATTTTAATGTACTGGGTTGTAACTACTGTTATATTCTGTTGCTTAACAGGAAACATAATCAACTTAAAGATTACAATAATTTGTGGGTAAAAGGAAAAGAGAACAAAACCAATGATTGCTAGGAGCATTGACAAAAAAATTAAGGGGCAATCCCATTTGGCATAAGAGTATACATACAAATTAAATTTTCAATCAACCACACCCAAAGATCATTCTTGTTCTTTCTCATGCCACTTGTGGTCTGTGGAGGCATCTTCATGGTGTCTTCTCCAAACAGTTCAGTTTCTGGATTTGGAGTAGGTAGCATGTTTCTTAACCTAAAATTTCTCTCTCAAGGAATTTAAACTTTGCAATTTTAAAATAATAATAAATTTTACACTTTTACAAACCCCCCTGAAGAGGGTGATTGAAAAACACATGGATCATTTAGAGATTCATGGCTGAGTTATGAAGCATATGAATAAATTGGAAAGAGAAATAAAAACATTTTTAAAAATCCAAATAAAAAAGATAATTTCTACATGAAATATAGACTATCAAAGTATTACGTGTAAGAATTCTAAGTAAAGGAAAAATATATCTATAACAGGTCCTTGAATCAGGGCCCAATTAAAATGATATAAGCAATTAAGCATTTATCCAGTCAGTAGCCAGGACTACAGAAAGTTGCCACATTATGAAAGACAGAAAAGGGACTAGGCTATGAGAGCCAGGTAGGAGCCAAATTTGAGATACTCATCTGTAAGTATTTTCACAGAGTATGGATACAAGGAAGACCTACGTCTTAATGGATGTTAAGCATTGAAACCTCGAGTATTCACACGAGGTTCAAGTCCTTTGTATTGGCTTAGAAGTGCACCAATTCTTCCTTGATTGGTTTCTTTCTTTTTTTTTTTTTGACCTGTGTGCTCTTTTGCACAACTCAGGTTTAGCTTTTTGCTTCTTTGACCTGTGCAATGGCTCTTTTGTATATCTTGTCCTGGAATCAGACAGAATCATTAAGCAATGTCCCATAATTTTTTAAAACACTCAATGGCATAATTTTTATAGTCTCTAGCTTTTGGGACATGTATTAATATTATAGCAAATATATTTTAAACTTATATTACTGCAAATTTAAAAAGTTTAAAAAATGTGCTTCAAATATAAAAATGAGAGAAAAAATAAAAGAGTGAAATGGTATATTGCACATGCAAGAAGAATATAATAATAAAAGAGTTTTAAAAATAAATATATAGCTTATAATCATTGACACACTGTGTCAGCTAAGGAAATATAGAATACAAGGTTTCTCACCAAAAATGAGATCCATTTCCTCTTCATACCTGGCCATGATCCACTGTGAGGACAAGCAAATGGATTTCACAAAGTAACAGTTTTTTTTTTTAAATAAAGAACAGTAGTTAAAATATGTAGGTATTAATGTCCCGAAAATTTTCAATAGCCCAATTAATTACAATAGCAAACACAAACCACTGTCATTTTTTAACATGAGCCTGCTCTATGACATTTAAATAAAAATGGATACTTGTCACAAATTTTTCAGGTGTAGCAATGTTTCAACCTTGGCAAACATATTTTTAAACAAAGTAAAACTTATTTGGGTCTAGAACATCATCAAGAAATCTAGATATCATTACAAAAATGTGGCAGAGGTATCTAGGAAAAACCCAAACATCTGTACTGTTGATGTTGGGTAAAGTGAGGTGAAGAGTTATAAATGAGACATAATCCTCTTTTTGGATTCATCCAGAGGGGTACAATGCCCTGGGATTAACTTCCCAGCTCCTATTGTATGATACTATGATGTCCCATCTGTTCACATTTTTATAAATGTGGGAGGTGGGGATTAAATTTGTATTTCACTTCAGCTACTAAAATGGACCTTACCTCCTGTTAGGGGCAGGCAAAATGACTAGATATTGTTAAAAATTTTCTAAAAATCATGTCTGAAGGACCCCTAAAATCAATTTGAGATATTTAGATCATTAAATTTTTCAAAGGTTGTTATACAATTATATACAATTATACAATTGTAACCAGTTTTTATAAAGTTCATCTATCCTCTATGTGACAATTTACAAAGTCAAAAATAGAAAAAAAGGTTGTTTTTATATGGGCTTATTCAATAATATTTGTTTAGTGTAGTTATAGGGGAAAAACAACAGAATATAACAGTAGTTAAAACCCAGTACTTTTTATAAAGAACAGTGTAACAGAATAGTATTGAATACATTAATATATGAACTTAAAACCAACAAAATTAAATCTTAAATAAAACAATCAGCAAAATGCAATAAAATACAAAGATTTGTTATAAAACATTGGAGTCTGAAAAGTTTTAAAAATATAACCTCCAGTCTCTTTAAAGTTCCTTGGTTTTTGTTTGTTTGTTTTTATCCATTCAGATGCCTATTTTCAGAAGGCAGAAGATTGGTAAGGGGTAGGCAATAGGGTTCAAGTGACTTGCCCAGGGTCACACAGCTAGGAAGTGTCCCAGGCCAGATTAGAACCCAGGACCTTCTGTCTCTAGGCCTGGCTCTCAATCCACTGAGCCACTGAGATGCTCCCCCATAGTGAGGGTGGGTTTTAGGAATCTCAAATTGGGGCAGAGAATTGCAGGGAGATGAATTTCTCCCCTGAATCTCAGGTGAGATAAGTAACAGAATCAGTGCACTCAAAAGATATCCTTTTAAATAACAATGCTTGTAACTTCCTGTTTGAAAAAGTCTCTTCCTTCTTCTCTTTCTCCCCTCCCTCCCCCATGGTCCCCAGATTCCTGCCATATAGAGGCTAATTGTAGCCTAAGGAAAGAACACCCTCATTTTTACCAGCTGGGTTGTGATTCCTGAAGACACAGGAGCAGCTACCAGCAGCCTGGGTCCTGGGGCTGGGCCTGGGGCGATGAGTGATCTGGGTTGGAGGCCAGAGTTGCTGGGGCCAGGGCTGGGGCTGGACCAGGTGAGCGAGAGACTGGAGGCCAGGAACAGGAGCCAGAGCCGGGCAGGCAGGGCTGGGACCAGGAAGCAATCTGGGTCAAGCAGGTCTGGAGCGGATGAATATAAGCAGGCAAGCAGGCAACAAGGGAGCGAGCTGAGTCAAGAGGCTTTGCTGAAAAGCCTTGGGGAAACGTGGCTTAGAAAAACATTATATAGGCTATCTCATTTAAAAAAAAAATTTAGAAGTTCTCATTCAATCTAGTGGTTGCTGTTAACTGTAAAAATTAAATTAGTCTCTCTACTAAAAGTATTATATTTTATAAGGTTTATTAAGATTATTAGAAATCAAGGATACAAAATAATAAACCATGTGCCTAGGGCTGATTAGCCCATTCACAGCTTACTCACTACATCATGCAATGTCCGAGTAGAGGAAGAGAGAAGGCGGTAGGCATTGCAGTCAGTTTAAATACTAATTGTGACCTCACCCAGGTGGAGACTCAGGTAAGATTATAGGGAATTCTGGGAAATACCAAGGACTTCTGGGAATTGAAGTCTAGGGTTCAAAGCTCCATTTTTTACATTTGTTAAGTTCACCTTTTGTTAGTTACTTAACCTTTTTGCATTACTTTACCCTTTATAGTTACTTAACACCATTTTGTAGTAAGATCTAAAAATAGACTTAGCTTAAAGTTCTAGCTTCACTATAAAGTACGAGTTAAGTACCTTCATTGTTCAATCAGGAGCTTACAACTTTATCTTCCCCATAAGGTAAGATCTAAGTAGGGAGGAGTAATTTAAAGTTCACAGTGCCAGCTGTGCTCCATGGCTGAAATGTTCTTATTCACCTCTACTTCATAAATTTCCTAATTTCCTTCAAAGTGCTACTTCAGGAGACCTTTCTTAATTTCCTTATTCATTCAGTGACCTCTACTTCCTCTGAAATTACTTTGTAATTACTTTCTATGTATTTCTAACATGCTTATCTGAATACATATTTCTCCACCCACAACTGAAGTTCACTGAGGGCAAGAACTCTTTTAAAGGCAGATGTTTGTGAGTGGGATAGAGTGCTGGACCTGAAATCAGGAGGATCTTAGATAAAATATAGCCTCAGATACTTACTATCTGGGTGACTAAGAACAAGTCACTTTACTTCTGCAAGACTTTGTTTACTATAGGGCTGTTGTGAGGGTTAAAATAAAGCAATATTTGTAAGGTGCTTTGAAAGCCTTAAGGAGCTATTTCAATGTTAGTTATTATTGATATTGCACATATAATAATTTTTAGAACATTTTAGAGGTTTAATTTTTAAGGTATTTTTTCCAGATTACATATTAGTCAATTTTTAGTAATCTTTTTCTGACATTTTGTGATCTCTATTCTCTTCCCCCTTCTTCCCACCTTTTCTCTCTAAGACATCAGGTCATATAATATAGGAAATACAGGTGTTTTTATACAATACAAATTTCAATGTTCATTGTGATGTAAAAGAAGACACATATTGCTAACCCTTGAGAAAAAAATCATAGAAGAAATTCATAGAAGAAATAATAAAAGACATTTAGTAAATGGTTGTTGGATATAAATTCTCTAGCAGCATAGCCAACAAGGTCATAGACACAAAAAGGAAAAATTAAGGAAAATCTAGACTACTAGAGCTTTACTTAGCATCTAGTTTCTCCCATGCTACATAGTAAATTTCAAAAACTGTGGGTCAGTTGGACAATTGCATACCATTTTGGAAAACATTGTAAAATTAGATTAAATATCTTTGCTTAACAAAATGAGTAAGGGCAAAACCAAAGCTCCTCTTTAGTGTGAGATTCTCATTGTGTTTTGTCCCTTTTACACCTGTTTCCAAGAAGTGGTGGGGATATCTGGGAGGAATATGAAAGTGAAGTAGCATAATTTTCTCAAGGTACTGGATGCCCATCTTATACTATCTCAAATAATGCCTCAGGAGAAATGCCTCAGAATTATTGATTATTTATTCTTCAGAGTGATGTGATGCATTAGGCTCTTTTTGCCTATTTATCAATGATCTATCCCTGCTGGTTGGTGAGAGAGAGCTCAAAACAAATCATGCGTATAATGAGAGGACAGTTACCTTATACCTATCTGTCTGACAAAGGTGACAAAAGAGGAAAATGAGAAATGTTATAGAGACTCAGGGAAAATAGGTATACTACTACATTGTTGGTGAGGCTGTGAACTGGTTCATTCATTCTGGAAAGCATTGTGGAATTATTCCCAGAAAGTTACCAAATTATATATCCTTTGATTCAGACTTATCCCTGTTAGACCTATGCCTTAGAGGACTAAAAATCTTAGAAATGATTAATGGGTATGCAAATATTTATAATAGCTCTTTTTCTAGTATCCAAAAATTTGAATCTAAATGAGGTGACCTTCTGTTAAGGAATGGCTAAAATAATTTTGGCTTCTGAATGTAACTGACTATTATTGTGCCAAAAGTGAAATGGACAGTTTCAAAAGAACCTGGGAAGACTTCTATGAACAGATGTGGAACAATGTGAGCAGAACTAAAAGGACAGTCTACATAATGGTAAAATTATAGAGAAATGTAATTTGTAAAATCTTTAGAAATCAAAATTAATGCAATGATATACCACAAGTACAGAAGGACACACAGAAAGATATATACATTTTTTCAGATATGGCTAACTTGAGATTCTCTTTTGTTGGAATTTACAGCTATTTATTGAGGGTGTCATTATTCATTAGTTTACTTAATGGGGATAGAGGAATAGCAGCGATAGGTCAACAAAAATGCTTGCTAAAAGTACATGTTTTATCTGAAAAAATAAATGTTAAAGTAAAAAATTAAAGGAGGCAACAGAAAGTATCAACAAGGCAAGATTCCAGGAAAGCTCCAAGATACTAATGTTGAAAAAGGATATCTACTACCATAGAAGGACTGAAGTCTGAATACAAATTGAAACATGTCATTCTTCAGATGGACTAGAGGACAGGATACAAATATACAGATTTCTCTATTCTCAACCCAGAACCTTTACCACAGCATAAACTGTGGAAAAAATTCATAAACTATCCCTTTTGGAATTTTCATAGAAAATCTGGCCTTTAAATATGAATGTCAAGTGCCAGGGGCACTAGAGAAGCTTTGCTTGCATTGGAACACAACATCTGGATTTGGTTATTTATTTGTTATCTGTCATCATTCTAGGACCTGAGGATGCTACCCAAACTCTTATGAAGGGCCAGATTTTGTAAGGAAAGGATATCTAAAGGTCAAAAGGAAAATTTTCTTTAGAGTGGCATGATACATTGGGAGTTTATTATCTTATTTATCAATGATTCAACATCTCTGTTCTCAGAAAATCCCAATGAAAGGGAAAAAAACCCCTCAACAACTATAAAGAAACAAATACTGTGATATACAGCCACAGATTGTAGTTCATTGTTTCCCTTAAATATGAGTGCTAGACTCTAAAATTCATTAATCTGTGGTCAGGTATAGGTCTTATCCTTCATATTTGTATCAGAGTGACTATTGTGCCATTAATTTTGATGACACAGGGAATGGTATGTGAAGAAAAATAAGTTTTTTCAAAGGAGGGAAGGATGGACAGAAGGAAGGAAGGAAGGAAGGAAGGAAGGAAGGAAGGAAGGAAGGAAGGAAGGAAGGAAGGAAGGAAGGAAGGAAGGAAGGAAGGAAGGAAGGAAGGAAGGAAGGAAGGAGGGAAGGAAGGAAGGAAGGAAGGAGGGAAGGAAGGAAAGAGGGAAGGAAGGAAGGAAGGAAGGAAGGAAGGAAGGAAGGAAGGAAGGAAGGAAGGAAGGAAGGAAGGAAGGAAGGAAGGAAGGAAGGAAGGGAAAGATGGAAGGACAGAGAGAGTATAGAAGAAAAGAGAAAAAAGGAAGGAATAGGGAAAGCAAAGAGGAAAGAAGAACAAGAGGAAGATAGGAAGGTAAAAAGAAGCAATATAAAATAAAAATTGAAATAATTCACGTCATCTATTGAAATGAGTCCCAAAGTTGAAAATTTTCAAGTCAAAGAAAAAAATTCTTCAGTGTACACATCAAGGAATCAAAGTCAGGACCTTGCAAGATTATCATCTACTACTAAGAAAAAAGAAGAAAATCTTATGATATTTAGCAATTGATAAATGCTTAGATCCTTCCATGAAGGAAAAAAATGTTTTATAAGATATAGGACTTTTTAAGAAATTCTAATAAAAAAAACCTAGAACAGTGTAGAGGTTGACAAAAGGTACAAATTTTGGAAGATAGAGCTTAGAAAGTGTCAAACTTGAATTCAAGTCCTACTCTAGCTGATTACTAGCTCTCTGATAATGGATAAGTCATTTAACTACTCTAAACCTTCATTTCCTAATTTGTAAATGAGACCATTGGCCTCTAAGCCACATTCTAGCACCAAATCACTGATTCTTTTAGGAGGAACACTGAAATATAAATATAATGACAATAGTATCCTAGAAAGGTAATTATATTTTAAAAACTGGAGGGGGTTCATTGATATTAATATAATTTAATTCTAATAAGGACAAAAGAGAAAAGTGGCTCACTTGTCAATAAACATTCATTGTGTACCCACTATGTGCCAGGCACTTTACATATGTGTGTTTGAGAAGTATATACAGACATGTTGGTAAAGTAACAATTCAATGACTTAATTCTTAAATGAACTTGATAAAATAAGATCCAATGCATGATACAGTAATACCTTTAACAACAGGGAGACAGCAGGGACAAAAAAGAGGTGTGAAGAATATATTGTAAACCTTGAAATTTCTTAGACTTGTGAATGTTGGAAATTTCACCATTGGAAAGTTTCATACTTGGAAAAATTTTCCTACTGATAGTAAGAACTCTATTGGAATGTGAACCCCCTTGGCATGGGAGGATCCTTCTCCTCCCTACTTGGGACTGCTTTAGGACAGAAACCTTTTGCTGAACAATGGAAAGGGCTTTGACCTATGCTTAAGCATAGAACAGGAAGTTCTTTGAGTCATGATTGATTTTAGAATTGATATAATAGAGATACTTGGAATGACAGAACCAGGACTTGGAACTTCCAATCTCCACCCTACTCAGAGTAACAGGATTTAGGAAGGGCTGCAGCAAAGAATCAAGATTTAATTATTTGAGAATATGACCTGCAACAGACATGTGCAAAGCCACAGACCTCTGGGCAGTCCTGGGTTAAATTAGAACCACCATTGGCACAGGGGAGACATCGACAGTGATTGGTAGATGTGAGAACTGAGAGGAGGGAACTTAGATGGTTTCCTTAAAGATAACTGGGTCTGAGGACTGGAGGAGTTGGAGAGATTTTGCTCTGAGAGGTTGTGCTCTGAGAAGTTTTGCTCTGAAGGAGTCTGAGAGGAGAGAGGTCCTAGAGGGAGAGCTCCTGGAGAGGTCTGAGAGGAGGGCTTGCTCTGAAGGAGGCTGGAGGTGGAGGCTCCTGAGACTATTTCTCCATTTTGGTCATGTGAGTGATAGGGACTGATCTCTTTTCTTTGCCTCAGCTATATAAGGGCTTGGGCCTTTTGGCCCAGCCTAAACAGAGGGGGTATTTAAGCCCTATTCCCTTATCTCCCCTTTCTCTTTCTCTTTCTCTCTCTCTCTCTCTCTCTCTCTCTCTCTCTCTCTCTCTCTCTCTCTCTCTCTCATACCTTTCTTCCTCCTGTTTGTAATTAAAAACTCCATAAAAGGTTGACTGCTGACTTGAATTTTCATTTAGGAATTACATAGCTGAATTCCTTGGCGACCTTAAATTAATATATATCAGTCTTTTAAAGTGATTTCCTTGTCACATATTAAAGATAATGGATTTGGAGGAGAAACCACAAACAAAATAAACATAAATTTCAGAAGGATGACTATAATGAGAGGATTAAAAGAGAGAAAGAAAATACAAGAAAATGAGGGACAATAAATACATAAACAGAGATTACTGGTTTTAGTCAGATTCCTTCTCTTTCTTGCATAACGAGAGAGGTAGGAGGTAATTAGGAGCAAGAATAAGAAACTATTATGACAATAGTGAACAAGTAGGAATCATAACATTGAATATGAATGTAATGAACTCACCAATAAAATAAATGAGGGCAACAGAAAAGGTTAGAAATCAGACTCCAACATTATACTGTTTTAAAGAAACTCAAAACATAAAGACTCACACAGAATTAAAATAAAGGACTGGATACATAGGGCTTATATAAATTTTAGAAAGCTGCCATAATTGCAGATAAGACAATACTAAATATACATAATTAAAAAATAATTTTAGAATTATGTGCATTATGTAAATTATACAATAGATAATAATAGTAAATAGTATATTTAATATTTACTTCATAATATTTATATATTATAGATATATATTCTCTATATAAATAATGTATATAATAAAATAATTATATGTTTCTATATTATATTTGTTTTATAAAATATTTTAAAATGAAAATCTATACAAAAAATACATAGGTTTACTTAATAAATAACATCTCATTTAGTACTTACAACAACCCAGAGATATAGGTACTATCATTCTCATTTTAGAAATGAGGAAATTAAAGGAGACAGAAGGTAAATGACTTTCCCAAGGTAATATAGCTGATAAAGTTCTGTGGAAGGATTTGAATTTAGGTATTCCTGACTCCAGGTCAAAGCTCACCTAGCTGCCTTGATGTTCTATAATGAAATTATATGTATATCTTACACACACACACACACACACACACACACACACACACACACACACACACACACAAGTTCTTGAAGGGGAAATCAAATTTACTGATAAATTGCAAAATGATGACATCTTGGAACTTAATTTCAAATTTTAGTAAGGCTGGACATCATTAACATGTTAATTATTGAATGGTTGTAGAAAGGGATATAATTCTTTTTGATTAATGACACCTTTTCAGAATGTTACCAAGTGTTTGAGAATAAAAACTTCACAAATAAATGTATAAGAGCAAAAATAGTAAATTCTGACTACACATGAAAAATTCATAGTCCATAAAGGATATTAAAAAAAAAAGGTATGCCACTGAAATGGCAACAATAATGAAATCCTAAATAACTGATGTATAAAAGGACAGATTATAGAAATAATAATCATTTCATCAAAGAACATAAAAACAAAATAAATTTTGGGATGCAGGAAAGGCAAGTTTTAGGGAAAATCTCTAGACACTTTTGTCAAAGCAAGAAAATACATATTAATGAATTCAAAACCACCAACAACTAGAAAAGCAAAGAACCCACTCCCCATCTCTGTTTCAACTTAAACCTAACCTGTCATAGCTTTAATTTCTCATTTGGGAAAATAAAGATAAAGTTGGTCTTTAAGTCTCTTTTGACCTAAATCTATTATCTTCTGAATAATGGTTTTATGATTTTCATTGTGTTATGAACTTTTATTCATAGTTAATTTCTTTTTCCCTTTCTTGGAAACTTTACTTCCTATTTAATATCATTACACTTAATTTATTTTAGTCATGTTCTTTTTCACAGAATCATCTCATTCAGTATATTCTTCCTCTAATTGAATCTCCCTTTGAACCAATAAATAAATAAATAAACTACTTTTTCTTGTTAAGAAGTTAAAAGATGAAGAACCAAGAAACTTAGTGAGCACCCCAAAATTCTTATGTAGATTCATCTACCCATATCTATTCCTCATTGCCACCATGTCTATATGACTGACTTAAAATATTTTTTGTTTAACTTAAAAAAAAAAAACAATCCTTACCTTCTGTTTTAAAATGGATACTAACTATTGGTTCCAAGACAGAAGAGAGGTAAGGGCTAGGCAACTGAGGTTAAATGACTTCCCTTGGGTCACACAAATAGGAAGTGTAGAGGACAAAGCCCAAGACTCCATTGAGCAAATGTCTTGAGACATGGAAGGCAAAAAACCTGAGACCCTATTAAGGACAACCCTGAGCCATAAAGCAACTGAACTCTGTCACATATGTCACCTTTATACCACAAGGCCCACAAGTTCCTCTCTCCTTTCTCACACTCAGTCATTAAATGTTTCTACAAAATCACTGATTCAAGTATTTCCTTGGGAATCTAAGCTAGGTTGTTACATGTTTATTTATGATCTCTAGAAATCACTGTGTAAATTTGATGAAGTAAACTAGAGTACATTGGACCATTTTATCAATTATTTACCTTCATTGAATAAGTAGAAACTTGTACAAAATCCTCAGCTTGCTTTCTCCCCCTATAAAAGTAGATGTAACATTCAATAAAGTGCTTTTGGTTGCTATTCGTGCCTCTAGCACTCCTGATTCTGCACAGGTGTTTCATCTCATCCTTCCTACCACACCTCTTTCTTTTTACCCCTCTGGGACCCCTTGACAAGGAAATATATGAGGTCAAATTTTAACCCAGGTCCTCTTGTCTCTAGGTCTGGCTCTCTGTCCTCTGAGTCATGTAATTACTCCAAATTTGAATTTATTCTTAAAATAATATATATGTGTGTGTGTGTGTGTGTGTGTGTGTGTGTGTGTGTGTACATATATGGGAAAGCTTTCTCTAAGGATAAAATCTTCCACAAAAATATAAAAATTACAATAAAAGGAATAGGCATGTATCTTTTAAAAATATGCTAAATTAATTGATTTAAGAAACTATCAGGATACTCAAAAGACAAATTGAAAACAGTTTCCTGGGATGAAAGGATGCTTTATAAATTAGTGAAACTATCTTTTTTATGTCAACTTTGTATAATCTCATTCCCCTATCTCCATTACATTAAGCAAGATGACTTAATGGTTACTTTATCTTACTGGAAAGAGAAGATATTGTTTTTCAAAGCAGCCAACAGGTGCTGAGACACCCACCTAGTCCTGCATGATTTACCACTGTCCTATGGCCTCAGGGACTCACACCCACTTTTAAAATAGTGTTAGGCTCAGTTTTGAAAAGATAATTCAGATTTTCAAAACTCAAATTTGAACTCCTTTGCCCTCATATTGGAATTGTTTCAGAAATATAATTACCAGTTGTCTGATTAAGAATTGGGATGTTCATGAGTCACTAAAGGGTATGCTAGAAAATAATATGCCACATGCCCCCCCCCCCTTATAATAAAGGAAATTAAATTAAGCAGAAGAACTTATCTTTTGTTCTGAATGGGGTTCTTGGTAATACTTCTTTCCCCAAAATTTCTCTCCTATGACAGAATTAATAGACTGTTTAGAAGATAAAAGGAATGGATTATTGGTTCCTTTATAGCAAGAATGTGACCTGCTTACCAACACTCCACCCTTCAACTTCTCCACTCCACTTTGATTTGCTAGATTTGTGTTTGCTTAGGTCTTTGACCTTTTTCTTCTTCCTGTTCTATCTGCAACAAAACGAAAAGAGCCCAAGAACTTTCTTTCTCCCAAGAGTAATAGATTGCATATGCACTATCTGCCTGAGGGTTGGGATGGAGCAATGGAAAAGGTCTCCCTGTAGCCTGTACTTAATTGTAAACAACCAGGAAGCATTTATTAGTGCATCCAATAGCTGAGACACTTCATAAGTGTTTGGATATGCAAATACAAAACTGAGAGAGTCCCTGTCCTCAAGGACAGGTGAAGGAGACATTATGTACTTGGGAATTGTGACAAGGGAATCACTTTAAAAGACTGATATATATTAATTTAAGGTCGCCAAGGAATCAGCTATGTAATTCCTAAATGAAAAAACTCAAGTCAGCCGTCAGCCTTTTTTGGAGTTTAATTACAATAGGAGCAAGAAAGGAATTAGAGATATATATAGAGAGAGAAAGGGGAGAGAAGGGAATAGGGCTTAAATACCCCTTCTGTTTAGGCTGGGCCAAAAGGCCCAAGCCCTTAGATAGCTGGGGCAAAGAAAAGAGATCAGTCCCTTTCACTCACGTGTCCAAAATGGAGAAACAGTCTCAGAGGCCCCCACCTTCAGCTTCCTTCAGAGCAAGCTTCCTCAGAGCCCAGGAACCACACCGACCAAAAACTCAATCCTCTCCTCTCTCTCCAGACCCTCCTATCTTTAAGGACACCATCCAAGTTGCCTCCCCTCAGTCCTCACATCTACCAATCACTCTTCATCAATTTCCCTTTCAATGGAGGCTCTCGCTTAACCCAGGACCGCCCAGAGGTTTCTGGCTTTTGCACATGTCTGTTGAAGGTCATATTTTCAAATGATTAAATCTTTACTCCTTTGTTCCAGCCCTTTCTAAATCCTGTTAACTTGAGTATGGTAGAGATTGGAATAATTAAATTTTGATCTAGGCTGCAGCCCTTACTCAATCCTATTAGGACTGAATAGGGTGGAGTATCTCCATTGTATCAATTCTAAAATCAATCAAGACTCAAAGAAATTCCTGTTCTATGCTCAAGCATAGGTCAAAGTCCTTTCCATTGTTCAGCAAAGGGTTTCTGTCCTAAAGTAATCTTAAGAAGGGAAGAGAAGGAACCTCCCATGCCAATGGAGTTCCCATTCCAATAGACTATCAGTAAGAAATTTTCCAAGTATGAAATATCCCAATGGTGAAATTTTCAACAATTATAAGTCTAAGGAAATTTGAGGTTTACAATCCCCCCTGATGATCATTGGGAGACTAGTCTCCCCATTGATCATTTAACATAATCATTTTGTAGTTCTAAATTCACTTCTAACTAAAGATATACACAATATTCAATTTTCTAAGAGAAATTAGAATAGTGAGAGAGGAAATAGAAAAGAAAAGAAAGCAAAACCAATGTTTGCTAGGCGCATTGACAGAAAGCCAAATTAGGGGCAGTCCCTTTTGGCATAAATGTTACAATAAATGTTCAATCAAAAGTTCAGTCCAATCAATCACATCCAAAGTTCATTCTTGATCTTCTTGATGAAGTGTAGGTTTTTGGCATCTTTCTGCAACAGTTCATTCTCTGGATATAAAAGTTTCAAGCTTCTTTCTTGAAGATCTTTTCTTGAACAAAATCAAAATCTTTGAATTTTTTATAAAAGTAAAATCTTAAACAAAAGTCTTGGATTTTTATAAAAATACAATCTCAAACAAAAAAAATTCAAAAATTCTTAGATTTTAAATTAAAATACAATCCCCCCTGAAGTAAGTATTTTAAAAAATATATCAAGTTTAGCTCAGAATGCAATGTTCAGTTATGGGGGTGTATGTGTCAATTATCAAAAGAATAGAAAAATAATCAAAAACATAAGAAAATTTCAAAATAGACCTTGTATAGGTCCAGTTTAAAGTAATTTCTATCCCACAAGTATGTAGGACAGAATGCAGTAATATTTCACTTAGCCATTTGTAGCCAAGACTACAGGAAGTTGCCATAATATAAGAAGAAAAGAATTAGAATTCTATTTTGATGGGGAAATGTCATTCCCTTGTCTGATTTTTTTTTTTCAGAGATATAGGGAGCCAGCATGATAGTCAAGCTTTGTACTTGTTTGAGTACTTCAAAAGGAGTGTAGATACAAGGAAGTCCTACGACTTAAACATAAGTTAAGCGTCGCAACCTTGAGTCTCACTTTAATATTTCATGTGTGCTCTATTGGCACTATTAAGGTTTAGTCTGTGCTCCTTGTTTTTATCCCTTTTCCTGGAATCAGACACAAACATTAATCACAGTCCTATAATATTTTATCAATAAATGGCAGGTTCCCATAGTTTAAAGCTTTTAGGCATATATTGATATTATAGCAAGAGTATATATATTAACTTGTATTACTGCAGGGAAAAAATGTTAATATTAATTATGTGTACCTTCAGTACAAAAAATGAAAGAAAAAAAATCAAATATTCTGATAAAAAATAAAAGAAAAGAAATAAGAAAAAATAAGAAAAAAAATCAGTAATTCAATATATTCTTGAAAGAAAAAAAACCAGCATCCATTTGTCTATGGATTATTACCTCCAATTCTTATGATAAGATAGAGTCACAATTCATATGATAGGATAGAGTCAATCAGTCTCAGCAGAAGATGCTTTCTTCACATGTGAGCAGTGAATCCAAGAGTCTCTTTCTCCAATCTTTATAGATGTTGGAGTAGTTAATAATATTTGGAATGGTCCTTCCCAGGAAGGTTCAGTTGCTCCAGTTCGCTTGAAATTCTTGATATAAACTTTATCTCCTGGGTTCAGGTCATGCAGAGAAAAGTCTAATGGTCCAGCTTGTACTGCAGCTCCGGATTCATGAAGTTCACGTAGTTTGTGCTGTAACTCCTGTATATAGGAAGCAATAGTAATATCTCCCCCTAATAGCGATGTATAAGCCGGGGAGAAAGGCTTAGCCTGTATAGGCGGATGTCCAAAAAGCATCTCAAATGGTGAAATATGTAAGTCTCCTCTAGGCCTGCTTCTAAGATAAAATAGGGCCAGAGGGAGAATTTCAGGCCATTTTAAATGGGTCTCAGTGCATAATTTGCCAATCATAGTCTTAAGTTCTTTATTCATCCTCTCCACTTGGCCTGAGCTCTGGGGGTGATATGGAACATGGAATTTTGGAGTTATCCCCAAGCAAGAATATATTTGATTTAAGACAGAATCGGTAAAATGACTCCCTCTATCGGAGTCAATACGTGCTGGTAGGCCAAAACGAGGGATAATTTCTTTTAAAAGTATCTTTGCAACAAAATCTGCTGTGGCTCGGGTTGTAGGAAATGCTTCCGGCCATCTGGTTAGTTGATCTACAATTACTAGACAAAATTTATAACGTCCAGCCTTTGGCATTGTTATGAAATCTATCTGTAGATGTTCAAAAGGTGTGTAAGCCAGAGGACGTCCCCCAAAGGCTTTTCCACGATATGCATGTTGGTTATATGCCTGGCAAATAGGGCAGGCTGAACATACTTTAGAGGCTACAGTAGTTATACCAGGGGCTATCCATACTCTCTTGACAGAGTCCACAATGCCCTGGGTGCCAAAATGACCATTTTTATGAATAGATTGGCAAATTTGGTTATAGAAACTTCTAGGGAGCAGGGGTTTTCCTTCAGGTGACACCCATACTCCATTAATTTGTTTTGCTTTAAATTTTTGTTTCCATTTTTCCACTTCCTTTTCATTATAGGAGAGTGATAAATTTAAATTATCAGTGGTTGTTAATGTTAAAATTAATCCAGGTCCTTCTATGGCTGCTAGTTTTGCAGCGGCATCTGCTCGGTCATTTCCTCTAGAGACAGGGTCAGAGCCACCTGTATGGGCAGAGCAATGAACTACAGCTAGGGCTTTAGGCAGTTTGAGAGCAGAAAGAACTTCATTAATAATTTCTGCATTAGCTATGGATTTTCCAGCTGAGGTTAAAAATCCTCTTTGGAGCCATAGCATCCCGACTGAGTGACAAATGCCGAAAGCATATCTAGAATCTGTATAAATTGTTGCCTTTTTATCCTTGGCAATTATACAAGCTTGTTTTAGAGCTATGAGTTCTGCTCCTTGAGCGCTAATGTTAGAAGGTAGTGAAGCTGACCATTCAGTGGCAAATTCTGAGACTACGGCAGCTCCAGTGTAACGTATGCCATCCCTCATAAAAGAGGAACCATCGGTAAATAAAATCAGATCTGCATTGTCTAAGGGAGTGTCCAAGAGATTATCTCGAGGCTTTTCTGCCATGGACACTAATGTTTCACAGTTATGTAGTGGTTCTCCTGAAGTGGGTAAATCTGGAAGCAAGGTGGCAGGGTTAAGAGTTGAACAGCGTTTCAAGGTAATATTTTCACTATTTAATAAGGTTATTTCATACCTTGTAATTCTCTGATCCGAGAATGCCTGTGTTCTATGTTTTACCAATAATGCTTCAATCTCATGTGGGCACATTATTGTTAATGGACATCCCAATACTAAATCAACGGTTTTTGTTACTAGTAAGGCTGTAGCAGCTACTCCTCTAAGGCATGGTGGTGCTCCTGCTGCTACTGGGTCTAGTTGGCCAGAATAATAAGCAATTGGGCGCTGAGAAGGTCCCAAAGTCTGAGTTAACACACCAGAGGCTACTCCTCTTCGCTCATGCACATATAAAGTAAATGGCTTGTTGTAATCTGGGATGCCTAGAGCAGGGGCAGACATGATAGCCTTTTTCAGATCTGTTAGAGCTGACAAGTGTTCAGGCTCTAATTTGAGGGGTTCAGGAACCGAATCCTTTGTTAATGCTATAAGGGGTTTAGTGATTTCCCCATAGCAAGGAATCCATTGTCTACAAAACCCTGTTGCTCCTAAAATTGCTCTCAGCTGTTTCTTAGTGGTAGGAGCACTCAATTTTTGAATGTTCTCAATTCGTTTTGGAGAAATATAACGAGCACCCGCAGTCAAGATGAATCCCAAATATTCTACTTTTTGGAGACACCATTGAACTTTATCCTTAGAGATTTTATGTCCTCTTTTGTGCAATTCCAAAAGAAGGTGTTTGCTATCTTCTTGACATGTTTCTGCATCTGTTGAAGCCAAGAGTAGATCATCTACATATTTGATTAATTTGCTATTTTTAAATGTTATATTGTCTGTGTCTTGGCTCAAAATTTGCTCAAATAAGCTCGGACTTTCGACATAACCCTGTGGCAGCCGACACCAGGTATATTGTGAGCCCTTCCAGGTGAAAGCAAAAATATGCCTGGAGTTTTCATGTATTGGTATGGAAAAGAAAGCTGAACACAAGTCTACTACTGTAAAGTATGTAGCTGTGCTAGGAATAGATGAAATAATAGTATGTATGTTAGAAACTACGGAGTGTCTCTTTATAACATGATTATTCACTGCCCTTAGATCCTGTACGAATCTATAGATGTGCTTGCCATCGGGTCCTTTTTTTGGTTTTTTAATTGGCAGGATGGGCGTGTTGTATTCAGATTTGCAAGGGATTATTATTCCCTGTTCTATTAATGAGTTAATAACTGGTGTAATACCCTCAATTGCCTCCTTTGAGAGGGGATACTGAGGGATAGAAGGAGGTGGGCTAGATTTAGTTTTTATCTGCACAGGAACAGCAGATTTAAGTAAGCCTACATCAGAAGAAGATGTGGCCCAAAGAGACTCCGGTATATCTTTAGGTATTTCAAAAATGGAAGGTTCTTTTGCCTCCTGGTTTTCAGAGAGAAGTACAGGGAGTAATTTTAAAGATTCCTCTGGTACTTCTAATGATAATGAGCCATCTGGGGAGCAGGTTATTGTGGCTCTGAGTTTGCATAGAAGGTCCCTCCCCAGCAAATTTAAAGGGGAGTCAGGCATCAAAAGGAAGGAGTGTTGTACCTCTAGGGGTCCTACAGACACCATTCTAGGAGGAAGTCTTTTAACTCTTTGGGTTATTCCTGATACTCCCATTATATATATCTCTGAGCCAATAGAATAACATTGTAAATCAGGTGTTCTCTTTAATACAGACCAGGAAGCTCCGGTGTCTAATAGACAATCATAATAAGTGTTACCCACTTTTAAGGTAACATGGGGTTCATTAGTATGGGGAGGGCAGTGGATAGGGACAACGGGTAGTAGGACATCAGGGTCTGGGAAATCAAAGGTTGTATCCTCTGATTCCTGTGCCCCAGCCCCCCCCCGGGCACCATCATTGTGTTTGGGATATTCCTTGGGCACCCCCCTGAAGGGCACCTCTCTGAGGGTCATTAGTACCTCGAGTAATTTTTGGACGAGCGCCATTTCTCATATATTGTTGAGTATTATCATTAAAATTTTCTTCAATTTGAGCATTGTCATTAAATTCCCAATTCCTATTTCTATAATTCTGGTTTCTAAAGTTCTTATTTCTATATTCATTATAGTTATTTCCATAGTCATTATTATAATTTCTAGAATTCTGGTTTCTATAACCATTATCATAATTTCTATAGTTATTATTTCTAAAACCATTATTAAAGTGTGTATTCCTTCCAAACATCTTAAGAAAGGTTCTACATTCCATCATTTTGTGGCCCTTCTTCTCACAGAAGTGGCAAGTAATGGATTGATAATTGGATTTCTGGAGAGGGGCAATTGTCGTTGGTTCATTATCATGCCCACTTTCTAATTTAGTTATCCTATCTATTACACATCTCATTTTTTTCTTCATTTCCTCCATGTCATCATTATTCTCTTTCTCCTTTTCTTCGTTTCCCTTAAAAACATATATAGCTGTTTTTCGCAATTCTTCAAGGTCCATATCTGACCATCTTGGGCATTGTGTTTTAAAATAATTTTTAATTACTTTGCAAGAATTATTTACAAAGATTCTTCTAACTTGTCTTAAACTATTCTCTTTATTTAAGTCCCAATCTAAGTATCTGTCCCCAAACTCGATAATTCTGTCCATAAATCTGGAGGGTGTTTCGTTTTCCTTTTGCTTAATTTTTTCCAGTTCCATCCACTTATCTGTACTGTCCGCACATTCCTTCATGGCCGTGAGGATGGCCT